>NW_026048513.1:0-129619 GCF_023864345.2 Schistocerca serialis cubense
AGCTTTAAACTGCGCATACCATCGCGGAATGGAGTTAGCAGGTGGTGGATCTTTGTTGAACTTCGTACTGAAGTGTCGTTGCACTGTTATGACTGACTGATGTGAGTGCATTTCAAGCACGACATACGCTTTCTCGGCTCCTGTCGCCTTTTTGACTCACTGCTCTCTCGAGCGCTCTGGCGGCAGAAACCTGAATTGCGGCTTCAGCCGAACAAAACTTTATGAGTTTTTCTACGTATTTGTAGTGTGTCGTGACCATATGTCAATGAATGGAGCTACAGTGAATTGATGAAATCGCTTCAATCATTTGTAATAGCCCTGTATTTCATGTTTTTTGGCTCGGTGATATCTTGTAGTAGATTTTTTTGATTACATACAGACAAGAAGGTGTTTATATCATAAAGAAAGGTAATTAGGACCAAGCATGTATTACGCATACACTTTTATGTCATTGTGAAGTCTATTGCAATAATTATGAGTATATGAAATAATCACAAACTGACTATTCGTTTTTCTTGCCATCTACTTGTGTCTCTCATGCTCTCTTTCTCCCCCCCCCCCCTCTCTCGCTCTGTCTGGCGTTCAACCCTGGGTTTATTTCGTATCAGTATGCCAAATGATTCTTTTCTCAGCCTTCCATTTCGTTTCTGGATATTTCTTTCACCTCACATCACTTACAATCTCGTGCACAGATGTCATTCTCTGTCATCACTAGTGATTCTACCTCAGTTGCTCCTTCTGTCATTAGTCCAATATACTGTTGTGTCTGAAATGTCTCTCTTCTTGTTTAGACCTGCTTCCAGAGAGATACAGTTCCTTGTGTTCTTCTCAGCATCTCTGCATTGAAAGTTCTAGCTCTGCAGTTGGTCTCCAACATTCCTCTGTCAACCATCACTTTAAAACACCATAAAATAGGAGTCGAATTTTACCTCATACATGAGAAACGTACAGAGCACTACAAAAATTCCGTGATCTATCAATGATAAAGGAAATTGTTATGCACATTGAAGCAAAAGCAGATTAAAGTTCTTTCTTAGTTTCATTTTCTTAAATACCAAAGACAATTATCTGAATACAAGTATCAATGATCTAAATAAATTTGGTTTTTTTCTATTAATAGCTAGATACAATGATATCATGGCTGTACTTTTATTGGTAAATTCAAATATGTTGTCAGATCTTTGTCTATCACAGGTAGTACGTGGGCAACAAAAATTTTCTTTGTCTCTATGTATGTAATACCGTCCTAGCCACTTTTTAATTAGATGTCAAAACACAGACTCGTTTTTATGATGTATCAATTGAAGTCGAAAAGTTATGTGTGGTATAGCATTCTCATATTATTGACAACAAAGCAGTTATTGTAACTGAATACTTAGAAAATCCATAATAACGAGCTCCCATGAACTTAAGAACCTTCTTATACCTTTTCTGTCTTTCTTTCTTCGAATCATAGACTAGGATTAATCAGTCAGCTTACCCTCTCCCTTTTACACTACTATTCGGTAACACTGTAGGAATGTCTGTAATATAAAAAGTTTCTACTATTTTTTCTGCTATATTGCTACAGTTGTCTATAAAGTAGTTCAGATATAACTCAACCATACAGTGGCTGAGAAATGATTATATATTTTAATTTTGTCATTCCCTATTACTTTATTGTTGATTGCTATTCTTCATCCATAGAAGATTTCTGTTACTTTCTTGACAAATCTTACATGATGTTCTTCCGATTTATCACAACAGTTTTCTGCTAAGTAGTCCACATTTGAGTCCATCATACATACCTTGAAATACATTTTGACATCCATGTCAGTGATATGCTTTGATCATACCATTCACTATCGTTATGTAGTTTGTACTACTTCTTGTTCCCAGGAATATTTCTGTTACAACCCATGCTCTTTAGCCCTTTGAAGTTAAGCTTTCTTGTCACCTTCCTCAAAATTCTTGTTTTGAAGGACCACAAATACATGTCCATTACCTTTCTTAGTTAGTTACGCACCAATAACTATTACTTCCCCCATGCATTTCCAAATCCTTAAAGAACTGATCACTCACATATAAAACAACTTCAAATTTTCAAATTCTGGGAATAATTATACGAAATACTGAAAGTTGAATATATGTTAAACCTAGAAAGCCTTAGATAGGCAACCAGTTGGATCTAGTGGCTATTTTAGTCGTTTAGCAATACAGATAGTATCAACCCGTTAGATTGTTTTCCTCTATGACATGTTTCATTAGGGCAAGAAGGAGTGAAGTGATGCAAGTAGTATCTACGTTAGCAAGTGTTCATTCTCCACATTCCACTTCCGTCTGTTCTAGTTTTTGGTCACAATCTTTTCACTTGCAAGAGAAAGAGACATATTTTGTGAAACATTGTTGAAGCCTGCATAATGTAGTAATTACTTAAAGTACACACATGTTTTCCCTACCTCAATTGTCCTAATGAATTTAACATACCCCTAGAACCTTGTAACTACCTTTAGACAGCTCGGTGTACACATTTTCATCAGAGGGAATTTTTCGACTCACACATAATAAATTCTGAATGCTTGTGAATTGTACTTCAAAACAGTCTTTCCAATGAAATTCAGTTTTTGGACATGAAGAAAATCACCCAAATTTATACTAAAAATTTCTTTGTAAATTAATGTAGCTAATCCATTACAGACATGGTATATGTATAGCACAATATCAGTTTTATTGAAAGAGTATTACCTGTTGGCTGATAATATTGTCGTTTTCTTTAGTGGAAATAACTTAAGACCACCTCTTACTGGGCACTTACCACGGCAACCTGGAACAGCTGTAAGGAGACTGCAGCACCAATGGACAGGCACTGTGCGAATAATATGCCGCCTATGCATTTCTCCATCAGTTCAGTGTTCCTAGGACAAAACTATGGTGTCATTGTTAAACAAAAGCTATTTGTGTGGAGTTGGTCATTGATGATTACCAACTTAACTAAGTCTCGATTAAGGTAGAATCAAATCACCATTAGAACACTCCTGACAAATCTATGTACTAGAACAGAAATGAGTCGGTAGAGTATGGCCTGCCATCTGATCCATGAGACCACTTCATGATGAGGTATTTAAATTTGTGTACAGCAAAATGTCAGCTCCATTGTAGGTGGAAAAAATCAAATGTTTGACGTTATTTGGTACTTTTAAAGAAGGCCAGATACAGAGGATAAAGTAAAAAGGTGCTATGTATTAGCATCTGAATATTGTTTGACATGAAATTTTCTGGCAGATTAAAACTGTGTGCTGGACCGAGACTAGAACTCGGGATCTTGGCCTCACACAGTTCTCTACTGATTGAGGCAGTAAAGCACGACTGACGACCCACTTCACCCAAAAGTCGTTCAAATCATACACTACTGGAAAAAAGGTGAGGAGTGCACTTTCACTCAAGGGGTGAGTGAGTTCTGGTGACACGCTGGTAGACTCAGTGGAAGCACTGCTCACCGTAAAGAATGCCTTTTTCTGATTACAATACATGACATGTTACGCCTCAACGTGGCGAACAAGACTTACTCTCTTGTCCCTCGCTGCAGAAGACATACGACCAGCTGCATGGGCGTCATGTGATGCTAACGAGGTGCCCTGGCATACTGGCGGCCTATGGAATCCATCGCCGCGGCGTCAGTGGCGGTGTGGAACCCTAGTAGCTCATCAGCTCCACACGCGTTCATCACAAAGACGCGTGGAGACAGCTGTGTACGGGCTTGTTCTTGCTGCCCTCCGGCAGAGTTGAATTACGGCTGTTGCTGAGACACGATGTCCCACTAGGAATTCTGCATTGATGACAGCAGGTACAGATAGCAGGTTGTCGGGGCTATGGTACAAAGTCCTGCGAGGAAATTAGCGCTGGCGGCAGCAGACGCAATCTGGTCTCGAGCCCCTGGCTGTTGCTGTTGCTGTTGATGTCCTGTCGTCTCGTTTCCCATCGTGGCCCTTGGCATCACGGCAGTGGAGCCGGACTCTAGTGACGAGAGAATGGCTTCTTCCTGAAAATACAGATTTATATTGCTCTGAGGCGCTGTTTCGCTAAAACCTGGCTTCCAGTCACGACACCCAAAAAAAGAGCCTTTCCCTGTATTGATAACATCGACCAGCTTGATATGCTCATTATCACTGTGTGGTGCAGGTTTTCACAGAATGTGATTACACTTAGCTCGTTCAAATGGTGCAAATGGTTCTAAGCACTATGGGACTTAACATCTCAGGTCATCAGTCCCCTAGACTTAGAACTACTTAAACCTAACTAACGTAAGGGCATCACACACATCCATGCCTGAGGCAGGATTCGAACCTGCGACAGTAGCAGCAGCGCAGTTCCGGACTGAAACGCCTAGAACCGCTCGGTCACAGCGGCCGGCCTCTTAGCTCGAAATATTATTCTGACCCACGTGTCGCCACTCTTCTGCTATTGGTCCAAAGCTGTTAATGCAATGCTCCACAGTGGATTTCTCATTATTTGTTGGTACGTTTGTCAAAAGAGTTATTACTTATGCTGAAACCCAGGATGGTGATGCTACGCTACCTCCTTCGATGGAAAAAACATGGCCCTTTACGACTAGAGCCGTTATCTCCATCAACGCCTCTGCAAATGCCCCACATGCTCACTATTGAAACACTTTGTACTACGTGCAAATACATATCCCTGGCTGCCTCATACTATAATGCTTATCTAACCCCTGCACTGAGATCTCTAGGTGCCCCAGTGCTCACCCTTCTCAGCACTTCTGGTGCCAAGTCTCTCAGTAAAGTACCAAGTGCTCGGTGCTCGGCCTCCTATAGTACCACTTTGTTCAGCTGCTCTCTCTGAAGCAGTTCGTAAGTGTGACCAGTCAACTTCATAATTCTATCTGCGAAGTCTCCTCATTATGCCTTCTGCCAACTGCTCACGAAAAAACGGTGCACTGTTTTGTTTCCTACATCTCTGCTTCAACCCATGTCTCATATGATGAAAAGTTTCTGCATTCCATAATGCTTTTGAGCACTGGAAGAACAACTTCGCCTCTCCTGTAAAACACAACATTACAGCTGCAAAATTGTTTATCCGACCAACCCTCACTGTCAGCCAATGTTTTGAGATCCTCTTCAAAGCTAACACATCCTCAGAGGACCTACCACAAAAGGGAGAAACATGGATATCAACATTCGGATCCACTTCTAGAATCTGTGAGTTCAGCAACTTTATCTTCTCATCTTTCTCTGCCAGTTCATCGTCCACAAGCACTATATTTGCCTTTAATTGAGTTACATGATCCACTAAAGATTCTGTAGCCTCATCCCTGTTAACACCCACTGATTTTGCCATTGCCTCACCATTAATCATTTTTGCGACCCAGAAAGAATAAATCAAAGATAACACGAAAATAATAAGCCACCACAAACACAGACGCACATAGACAGACACTAGTTGTATTACCAAAGTACTCTCCTGTCTAATCATGAGCAATCGGTTCTTTCCACATTGTCTAGCTGTATGATCTAAATGATTACATGTTATGCAAATCACTGCTACAATTTTGGCACAAGGGGCAGAATATACAAGCAAATATTATTTACAGCGTATAGGCACTAACTAGCATTACCGCTAAACTGTGACATATTCGCGGGTTCCTCACATTATCATGCCCCTTGATTGCCACCATACTAAAGGACAATATGGGCTGAGGCTCAGATGTTGCACTGCACGTGCTTGAACAACCTCCGCTGCTGACCGCAGCGACGTCAGCATACCTGACACACTCCGAACAGTAACATGAGGTGACGAGCTCTCCGACGTAACTGTGAAGATTGCAGTTGCCCTAGGAAACGAGTGGTAGTGACATGATATGCCACACCTTAGAAAGGCAGACACATCTCACTCTGTTGTCCTTGGATGGCGCTGGCATATGGCTAGTAGCTTCTGCCGTGGATGCTGGGTAGGAACGCTGCATTACTAACGGGAGTACCCTGGTAGGCAATGGCCTGTGGAGACCACGGCCGTGACGTCACCCGCGTGCTACTTCCCTCGGTGGTTTGCCTAGTGGTGCCTCGCCTCTGAATATGTTTACAGTGGTGGTACATGGAGTCTGGTGTATGTGGTCTTCGGCTTGTTGTCCTGAGCGGTAGTCGGACGCCAGCTGGTGCTGAAGCATTAAGTCCCACTAAGAACTCAGTGCTAGCAGCAGCAGGCATGGATGGCCAGTCCCAAGAGGAACTTAGTGCTGGTGGCAGCCGACACAGCACTGCGTTGAACCCATGGGTGGTGCAGGTTATGCCGAGACCTCTTGCTATCCAGCGTGGCCCGTGGCATTGTTGCGGTGTTGCTGGACTGCATCGACAAGAGAATGCCTTCTGCCTAAAAATCGAGACATATTTATATGGTTCCGAGACGAACATGTTTCGTTGATACCTGACAGCTTCTCACGTCGACCATGCCAGAGACTTGCACTGGTCTGCTGCCCTCAACTCACTTGTTACGCTCGTTTGGTTAGCGCATTTTGTGTTGTCTCGTAATACCCTTGCGTGTATGTTATTCTGACACACATGTTGCCACTCTCCAGCTGCCACCCACAGCTATTATTGCAATATTCCATGGTGACTTTCTCACTACTTATTATTTTTGCCAAAATGCTATTACTTTTGCTCAAAGTCTGGGTAGTGACACTACAGATTGTATTATGAACACACGGTTTAGCCACAAGCTGTGGGGACAACTGTAAGGAGAGGTCGTGAGTCGTGCTTCGTATACTCAGCCAGACGATTACCTGTCCACTTAAGGCAATGTTTACAAGTTCGAGTATCTCCAACACACAGCATCAATCTGCCAAGAAGTTACACATCAACGCAAAATCCACTACAGAGTGAAAAGTTCATGACGGGTTCTTCTATAAGTTTACAGGTACATATATTCCTGATAAAATAAATGATGATGTTTCTAAATGTTTCTAAAATACTTCCCCTGTTCTTTTCATTCATAACCATGTAGAAACTGTATCATATGACCTTCAATAATATCCTGTTTTGCCTTTGGCAACTAAAAATTTCTGCTGTCAATAATAGTTCCTTAATTTTGATACGTATCCCGATTTTTATCATGGACGGTATCTCAGAAACTCACACTCTTTAAGACTAGGAGAAGCGAGGTGGCATTGTACTGACATTCCGTCTTGGGTGAACACCCCTCCTTTTGAAGCTGACGTCTGCTTCCATTCCTTTCCATTGTTGCCAACTCACGTAGATTGAACTTAAGAACTCGATGACATCTAGTTCATTAAAAATGGAACATGCAAGAGATCAGTATGTTAGGTATACAATAAAATTTGTATCGTTATGTGCTATAACAATCCTATTGCAACAACAATAACAGCAATAACTCTCTGATTAGACATAATTTCGTCGGAACTGTTACACTGCCTAGCACAAAAAGTGAAGCACCCAGAATAATAGGTCAGATGTCAATGTAATGTACATGTACACACCATTGCCGAGTATTTAAACAACTATTGTTGCAATTCTCTGCGACACACCACCAGCCTGCATTAGTGTTGTCGCATTTGGTGTTATTTCCAAGCCTGAACAGCGTCAGATGGTGACTAATCACTGTGAACGCCCTGAGATGCCGTGAACTCATGTGAGACCGCTTATCGGCACCTGACAGACTTTGAAAGCGTCTTCACTGTAGGTCGTCATTTAGTCAGCTGGTAAAATCGAGCATTATCCAGATTTGTGGGGCATACTGGTGTGATATTGTCCAGATGTTGGACTGCATGGGAATCTGAGCGCAGGCATATTTCTCGTCAATGCTACAGTCGACAATGTCTGACTACGAGAAGGGCGGATCGCCGTGTTGTGCACCGAGCTCAGCGTAGCCCCTTCATATCTCCACCTGACGTTCGAAAACAAGCAGTCGAGTCCCTGCGTCATGCTGTGTCATCACACACCTTTGGTTAGAGATTAGAAGCTGCCAGACTAGGGAGTTATGTTTCCACAGGTAGGCGACGTCATCATCAAAATAAAAATGGCTGTGTGTGGAATGGTTTCATGACTGGGAGGTATGGACTGCTGATGAATGACGTCGCTACGTTGTGTTCAGCGAGGGTTCGTGCTCCTGCACTACGCTGGATGACTGTCGTCAGTTAATATGCTGCGATCTGGGTGGAGGTCCCATTCATCCGATGTCTTGAGCAGGAGCAGCGATGCTACTTGTGGCATCATTGTGCTGGAAGCCACTTTGTAGGACGTAATGTCGCAACTGGTAGAAACTGAGCAGACTCGAATAGCACGGTGATTCCTCAAGGACATCCTGCGTCCTCATGAGTTACCTTTAATGTGACAGTATCGTGGTGCTATATTTCAACAGGGCAATGCTCGTTCACACATTGCACGTTTGTTTATAAGCTGTCTGCGTGCTGTTGAGGTATTCCTGTGGACAGCAGGAATCCCTGATCTATCCATATGTCTGGGACTATTTCGGGCGTCATCTCAGGCCCAGTATTCAGTATATCAAGGACCAGTTACAATAGTTGTCGGCCACCTTCTCTCAGATGATAACACAATGGCTTTATGACATGCGTCCTATTGCAACTAGTGCATGGCATTCAGAGTAGACAGGGTGCAACGTCATACAGACAAGTGCACTCATATTACCAAGTTCTTTGTAAATCTGTGAAGTTTGATTTCGTTTAGTCTTCCCTTTCCAGGTGCCACATTTTCTTTGCCAGGATGTTTGTGTATTTTGCAGTTAATAATTAGGATTCTGTGCTATCTTCATAAGGCAGTAAATATTTCTTACGCAAGTATTATCAATTTTCGCAGAAATGTGAAAAACAAGAGTATTACACAAAGGCAAACCTTAAATTTTTTTTTTGTAAACTTATGATGTACTGTTGCAAAAGAGATGAGTTTCCTCTAAAGTAAGAAGATTATGTAACATTAAGGACAGTGGGAGCACAGTTTTTCATGAACGTGAGTTCAAGTTACGAAGACAGCGTTCTCAATAACGTCAATTCCCATTTCACCACCATTTCATTAAGGTGACACAAATAACCTATAACATATCTTAATCACAACACTCAGCACAATGTAGTAGCCGTTTTTAACATTAATAATATGAAAATACTTCTGCTGTTAACGCAATACTAAAGCCCATCTAATCCTTACCATTGTCTTCAGACTACTATTACTGATTAAAATTATATGGTGAATATGTTTTATATACTGTATAATTTAATACACATCTATCTTTGTCTTAAAATTATTATTGCAAACATGAGTAAATTTTACTTATATTTATACACACATTTTCATATAATTATCATTAAGAATAAATAGCCGCTTATTTTCGTAAGAAATATATATAGTGCTATCAAAATACAGTCCAAAATCAAACCCGCAAAGCAGATAAGCAATTTCACAAGTTGCGACATAGTCGCAATAGGGTATTCCACGGACCCAGAAAATGTCTGCTTTGTTATAAATCCAATCCCGGATCATAATTGTATATCAATCATGTTATCAATCTCAGCCAACAATGACCGTCTACACTACTAAAAGTAAGCATGCAGCGGTAGTTCGGCATACAGGTATTCCCAAATCACACAAAAACATAATCAGAAATCATTTTATCCAAGTATGATTACATTTCAACACATGGGTAGATGCAGAAATCTACACATAGCAAGTCATTACATGTATAGGTGGTGCAGTCACAGTAATTAGCACTGTACTTCTCCACTTCGAACTTTCTTTTTCCCATTTGGTGGCTACTACATTTTATGTGAGCCTTGTGTTGTCATAGTTGGCACGTATTATACGAGTAATTAATTAGGTTTGACAGATGGCTTTGTGCTTCTGGTGTGTAGCTCAAATGGCTCTGAGCACTATGGGACTTAACATCTGTGGTCATCAGTCCCCTAGAACTTAGAACTACTTAAACCTAACTAGCCTAAGGACATCACACACATCCGTGCCCGAGGTAGGATTCGAACCTGCGACCGTAGCAGTCGCGCGGTTCCGGACTGAGCGCCTTAACCGCGAGACCACCGCGGCCGGCTCTGGTGTGTGTTTTGACTTCATTTTCACAGTTGTTCCATTGATGTTTCGATTGATCCTCATGTCAGACACATTTTTTGGAGCTGTAATTTACTATTCATCTGTATCTTATAAGTAGAGATGATACGTGGTACACCACAGCTGACTATGTTCATTGACAGTTGTTCCTTCCATTTCGTTGTATATTACAGTGAACCAGTTAGTGTGCTGCCGTTTGGCGGGTAATCTATGTAGGAGCAGTATTTGTGCTGAGAGAAAAAGTTTTAATTCTGCTTCATCAGCGAACTGTATTGTTTGTATTGTATAGTGGTATTGTGTACCAATATACATTTTTTAAGTGTGTCTCACGAATAGAGGATGACTGACAAGTAGCGTTGTCACTCGTTTCATTTCATGTAAACTACCCATTTAATGGGTGGATTGCGTGAGCGCTGTGCTTGGAGGAGGGTATTTTTCTGGATTATTAATGAGTTGCAGATGTTTTCGTTTGACTACATTGTACAATGATACTACGTAATTTTTGTTATGAAGCTTCTTCCCTCATTACATTTCATATCATACTACGCAAGGCAAATCATCTGGGCTTTGATACCTATTTGCATTAAATTCGGCAGGACATATTTTGCATATTTAAATGAAACGAATATTTCAATTTCAGTCATGTGAACTGATGTGCAGCAGTGACTTCTAATGTGCCAGAATGCAAGAATGTCACACATCGCTGCACACAAGTATAATTTATTTCCTATGAGTGTCAACACGTATGTCGCAATGGTGTTCATGGTACTCAAAATTTGTAACTTTATTACGAATTCTGTATTGTTAATGATCATGAATGTACTATCTATATACCTAACGACAAGATGTGTATAGTATGATCCATCTGCTCATGTATGTAAACGTTGACATATCTGCTTATAATGATTTCTGTTTCTGTATTTGTGTAATTTGTGAATATTTGTACGTCGAACTACCTTTTTATGTATATTTTTATATCTGAAGATGGTCATCATTGATTGAAGTGAACAATCCGATTGATACGCTTTTATGGTCTGCGACTCGACCCATAATAAATAGATAAATAAATCATTGATTTAAGGAACTGGCAAACGATTCTGATATTTTTCCTCATTGTTATATTTCAAAACAGCTGTGCATTTTTACTTCAATTTCTGATTCAACATTGACCATGACAGCGTTGTTTTTTAGTTATACACTGAAGAGCCAAAGAAACTGGTGCACGCAGAACTGCCGCGACACGACGTGACATGGACTCGACTAATGTCTGAAGTAGTGCTGGAGGGGAATTACAACAAAAAAGTCCCACACGGCGTTCCATAATACTAGATAGTACAATGGGGTGGCGATCTCTTCTGAACAGCACGTCCCAAGGTATCCCGGATATGCTCAATAATTTTCATGTGGGCAACAGAAGTGTTTAAATTCAGAAGAGGATTTCTGGAGCCACTCTGTAGCAATTCTGGGTGTGTGGGGTGTCGCATTGTCCTGTTCGAATAGCCCAAGTCCGTCTGAATGCACAATGGACATGAATGGATGCAGGTGATCAGAGAGGATGCACCTAGACGTATCACGGGTCCCATATCACTCCAAATGCACACGCCCACAACATTACAGAGCCTCCACCAGCTTGAAGAGACCCCTACTGGCATGCAGGATCCATGGATTCATGAGGTTGTCTACATACCGGTACACGTCCATCCGCTCGATACAATTTGAAACGAGACTCGTCCGACCAGTCATCAACAGTCCAGCATCGCTGTTGACGGGCCCAGGCGAGGCATAAGGCTTTGTGTTGTGCAGTAATCAAGGGTACGCGGGGGGGCCTTCAGCTCCGAAAGCCCATTTCGATGATGTTTCGTTGAGTGGTTCGCATGCTGACACTTGTTGATGGCCCAGCATTGAAATCTGCTGCAATTTGTCGCAGGTGCTGTACTTCTGTCTCGTTGAATGATTCCATTCAGTCGTCGTTGGTCCCGTTCTTGCAGAATCTTTTTCCGGCAGCAGCGATGTCGGAGATTTGATGTTTTACTGGATTCCTGATATTCACGGTACACTCGCGAAATGGTCGTAAGGGAAAATCGCCTCTTCATCGCTATCTCGGGGATGCTATGTCCCATCGCTCGTGTTCCGATTATAACACCACGTTCAAACTCACTTAAATCTTGATAAGTTGCCACTGTAGCAGCAGTAACCGATCTAACAACCGCGCCAGACACTTGTTGTCTTTATATAGGCGTTGCCGAAGCTGTTCCGTATTTTGCCTGTTTACATATCTTTGTATCTGAATACGCGTGCCTATACCAGTTGCTTTCGCGCTTCAGTGTATAAATAAAGTTATACAAGAACACAGTACACGCAAACATATATTGTAGTAAGTCTGACTTCAATCTTACCTTATAATAAGCTGATGGTGAAGAACGTTTTGCTTCAGGCGATGGCGGATGTTTCTGTGTTCTAGAGACTCATATGAACTCTTACTTGTGATGTAGTTCCCTTTTGTTAATAGAGACTTGGTGGTCTCAGCATCTGCGTTGAGGGTTATGAGATTCCTATTAAGTACAAAGAGTTGGAAACGCAGCTGAGCTATAAGACTGACGTTGAAAGTATCAGTGGTAATAGTCATCATTGTGACGTGCACTACGATAAAAGCTGAAAAAATCCAGGTGGGGATAAAGGTGTGGAGGTGCGACACGTCGTAAGGCAGTGCCATGGCGTTCGGAATGGCTTCAGGCCCAACGCCAAAGGTCGCCATGGGAAGGACTGACCACACCACGCTTACTATTACGCCAAGTGTCAAGTAGAAGTGGAGAAAACGGCGGTGACCTCGACAGCGCTTCCGTAGCGGAGGGATGTCACGAAGGTTCAAGAACTCTCTGAAGTCACGGTCCATCTGTAAACAATTTCAGCAGCTGATGTTTCTTGCATTGCGTCACTTTACTATTATGGAAATCTACATACAGGTCAGAACAGGTTAGTGCTCTCCTAAGTTAAATATAAAGATACTTAATTAGTCTTTCAGACTTTCCGTATTACGCAGAAAAGGAGATCTCCAACATGAAAACAATCGACTAACAGAAGTCCTGAATTTGATAACTTCTTATCATTGAGTTTTTAGAAAAACACGTCACTATATTTGCCGACTTCAAAGGAATTCCTCTCCTGACAAGTATTCTTCGAGAGTCAACGCGAGGATCGTTTCAACGTTACACAATCTTGAATATTACTAATACGCGAGACCTATGAAGAAGGTAAACTATTATTACAAGTAGTGAAGTGCAAATAGAACTTCCCCCTATGATGATAAGTAGTGAAGTGCAGATAGAACTTCCTCCTATGATGTAACACAACAACACGGAAAGTGTCAGGAAATATTCATAACACTTTACCCAATCTAACGATACTTTTGAAATACTTACTGGAAAGGAAATCACCAGTGGCGTGGAAGATATCAAAGATGATAATGTCCCGCAAATAGAAAAAAGCCTCTACCTCACCTAAAATTACCATTTCCCATTTTTCTATGTAATATGGAAGACTGTAGGCAGAATAACCATTAAAATTTAAGACATTTTTGCAACATCTTTTGTTTACGTAAGGGCAACTAGCAGCAGCCTTAATCTCAGTTTCTTTCTTTTCTATTCAAGCTGAACAATGTACTCCTTGGCACATTTTGCACTTACATGGTCTTGAAAAGTTCAAGTGGTCTAGAAATGCCATGGCTCCAACACCCTTGTCAATCCAAGATGGCGGCAAGCCCATCGCCTGTATCGATGACGTCATCGTCATCACGAGACAGCTAACTTCGTCTCCCTCTCCCCCTCACCCTCCCTTACCGCCTCACAATCCTCAGCCTTTCACTCTGCGCTCCGAAATTTCCAATGCAATTTGGAGTGGTTACCCAGAGCACCACATCCTTCTTCGACAGTGAAAATAAGATTAGAAAACCAAAATCACAAGTGTAGCTCATCACCAGCATGTTTCCACATATGTGTGGAAGAAACAATGAAGGAGGTGAAATAAAGTTGTCGAAAAGAAATAAAAGTGCAACGATAGCCTTCACAAATGACGCAGACCCCGTGGCCGAAGTTGAAGGAGACTCTTAAATGAAATTCAATATCTAATTCATATATTTATAATGGTTTCTTCAACGAAAGAGCCATGCTGGATTCGAACATTAAATGCTGCTGAAACCAATAGTGTTCAAATTAAACGTCTGAAACATAGTTTACAGTAATGTGAAATACGAGGCTTGAAAAGCCAGGAAACAAAAGGTCTGCATCTCTGCTTGACTATCGTTTATTGGGAAAGGTTTAAATGTGGATATCTGTAAAGGAGACCGCATATATGACACTAGTACGACCATTATTGAGTACTAGTCGAGTGTTTGGGATCTGCACCAAGCCAGATTAAAGGAAAACATCGAAGCAGTTCAGAGGCAGGCTGGTAGATTTGTTACTGGGAGGTTCGAACATCATGTAGGTATTATAGATATGCTTCACGAACACTTATGGGAATTTCTGGAGGGAATATTACATACTATTTTAGGGACAAAATTAAGAAAATTTAAGGAAATGGCATTTGAAGCTGATTGCAGGAAGATTTTACTATTGCCAATGGGTATTTCGAGTAAGAGAATGGCTGAGGATGGTGAGGTGGTAAGGGAGGGTGAGGGGGAGCGGGAGGAGAAGTTAGTTGTCTCGTGATGAGTAAGGACCACGACACGCGTAAAGCTGAAGTATTAAACACCTTTTTCCAAACCTGTTTCACAGAGGAAGACCGCACTGCAGTTCCTTCTCTAAATCCTCGCACAAACGAAAAAATGGCTGACATCGAAATAAGCGTCCAAGGAATAGAAAAGCAACTGGAATCACTCAACAGAGGAAAGTCCACTGGACCTGACGGGATAGCAATTCGATTCTACACAGAGTACGCGAAATAACTCGCCCCCCTTCTACCAGCCGTGTACCGCAAGTCTCTAGAGGAACGGAAGGTTCCAAGTGAGTGGAAAAGAGCACAGGTAGTCCCAGTCTTCAAGAAGGGTCGTCGAGCAGATGCGCAAATCTATAGACCTATATCTCTGACGCCGATCTGTTGTAGAATTTTAGAACATGTTTTTTGCTCGAGTACCATGTCGTTTTTGGAAACCCAGAATCTACTCTGTAGGAATCAACATGGATTCCGGAAACAGCGATCGTGTGAGACCCAACTCGCTTTATTTGTTCATGAGGCCCAGAAAATATTAGATACAGGCTCCCAGGTAGATGCTATTTTCCTTGACTTCCGGAAGGCGTTCAATACAGTTCCGCACTGTCGGCTGATAAACAAAGTAAGTGCCTACGGAATATCAGACCAGCTGTGTGGCTGGATTGAAGAGTTTTTAGCAAACAGAACACAGCATGTTGTTATCAATGGAGAGACGTCTACAGACGTTAAAGTAACGTCTGGCGTGCCACAGGGGAGTGTTATGGGACCATTGCTTTTCACAATATATACAGGGTGAGTCACCTTACGTTACCGCTGGATATATTTCGTAAACCACATCAAATACTAACGAACCGGTTCCACAGACCGAACGTGAGGAGAGGGGCTAGTGTAATTGTTTAATACGAACGATACAAAAATACACGGAAGTATATTTTTTAACACAAACCTACGTTTTTTTAATGGAACCACGTTAGTTTTGTTAGCACATCTGAACATATAAACAAATACGTAATCAGTGCCGTTTGTTGCATTGTAAAATGTTAATTACATCCGGAGATATTGTAACCTAAAGTTGACGCTTGAAACCTCCGACGTTCAGCTGCGTGTTGTAACAAACAGCTGCAACATACATCGCGTTTCTACAGAATGATCTGCCAACGTTGCTCGAAAATGTCCCACTGGAAACGCGTCGACGTATGTGGTATCAGCATGATGGTGCACCTGCACATTCCGCAATTAACACTAGGCTGACCCTAGACAGGATGTTCGACGGGCGTTTCATAGGACGTGGAGGACGCATAAATTGGCCAGCCCGTTCTTCTGATCTTAAACCTCTGGACTTCTTTCTGTGGGGTACGTTAAAGGAGAATGTGTACCGTGATGTGCCTACAACCCCAGAGGATATGAAACAACGTATTGTGGCAGCCTGCGGCGACATTACACCAGATGTACTGCGGCGTGTACGACATTCATTACGCCAGGGATTGCAATTGTGTGCAGCAAATGATGGCCACCACATTGAACATCTATTGGCCCGACATGTCGGGACACACTCTATTCCACTCCGTAATTGAAAACGGAAACCACGTTTGTACGTGTACCTCACCCCTCATGGTAATGTACATGTGCGTCAGTGAAAAAGACCAATAAAAGGGTGTTAGCATGTGGACGTAATGTGCTGTTCCAGTCTCTTCTGTACCTAAGGTCCATCACCGTTCCCTTTGGATCGCTACGTAATTCGGTGCTCTCCGATACACACGATCGAACAGCGGAGGTGCGGTACTCAAGCGTCAACTTTAGGTTACAATATCTCCGGATGTAATTAACATTTTACAATGCAACAAACGGCACTGATTACGTATTTGTTTATATGTTCAGATGTGCTAACAAAACAAACGGGGTTTCATTTAAAAAAACGTAGGTTTGTTTTAAAAAACATGCTTCCGTGCATTTTTTTATGGTTTGTATTAACCAATTACACTAGCCCCTCTCCTCGCGTTCGGCCTGTGGAATCTATTAGTCAGTATTTGATATGGTTTACGAACTATATCTAGCGGTAATATTAGGTGACTCACCCTGAATAAATGACCTAGTAGATAGTGTCGGAAGTTCCATGCGGCTTTTCGCGGATGATGCTGTAGTATACAGAGAAGTTGCAGCATTAGAAAATTGTAGCGAAATGCAGGAAGATCTGCAGCGGATAGGCACTTGGTGCAGAGAGTGGCAACTGACCCTTAACATAGACAAATGTAATGTATTGCGAATACATAGAGAGAAGGATCTTTTATTGTATGATTATATGATAGCGGAACAAACACTGGTAGCAGTTACTTCTGTAAAATATCTGGGAGTATGCGTGCGGAACGATTTGAAGTGGAATGATCATATAAAATTAATTGTTGGTAAGGCGGGTACCAGGTTGAGATTCATTGAGAGAGTCCTTAGAAAATGTAGTCCATCAACAAAGGAGGTGGCTTACAAAACACTCGTTCGACCTATACTTGAGTATTGCTCATCAATGTGGGATCCGTACTAGATCGGGTTGACGGAGGAAATGGAGAAGATCCAAAGAAGAGCGGCGCGTTTCGTCACAGGGTTATTTGGTAACCGTGATAGCGTTACGGAGATGTTTGGCAAACTCAAGTGGCAGACTGTGCAAGAGAGGCGCTCTGCATCGCGGTGTAGGTTGCTCGCCAGGTTTCAAGAGGGTGCGTTTCTGGATGAGGTATCGAATATATTGCTTCCCCTACTTATAACTCCCGAGGAGATCACGAATGTAAAATTAGAGAGATTCGAGCGCGCACGGAGGCTTTCAGACAGTCGTTCTTCCCGCGGACCATACGCGACTGGAACAGAAAAGATAGGTAATGACAGTGGCACTTAAAGTGCCCTCCGCCATACACCGTTGGGTGGCTTGCGGAGTATAAATGTAGATGTAGATGTAGAAAATAAGATAAGACAAATTAGGGCATGTACGTAGGCATATAGATAGTCACTTTTCCCTCGCTCTCTTTCTGAATGGTACAAGAAAGGAAATGTCTTGGTACAGTGTGCACTCTGTCACGCACCATACATTAGCTTGAGGAATATACATGTAGATAGTTGTGTATTATAGACCTCTGTTAAATTTAAGTGGGCAGATAACGTCGAAAATTCAAGAGGTGCTGTACGAAACCGGCATGGACAAAAAATATGTCGGCCAGACGGAACACATTCTCTGCTGCCCAGACACAGTAACCCCCTAGCACCAGAGCCAGAACACGTGTGTGCCAAAGGGAGCATCCCCAGCCTCCACTGCATGTGAGATAACGCAGCAGTCTGGTCGTGGACCGAAATCCATATTGTCAAACAGGAGTGATGTAAAGGCTATTTCCAGGCGAAGGTGACAAAAGCACACAACCACATACAGGAAGTCAACGCTGAAAAGACGACACGTTAAGTGCCAAGTTACGGATGCCTTCCACTATTAACTTTCTTCGTGAATGTGTGCGGTCTTTCCGCTGTCGGATTTCTGGGCGTTCAACAATAGTTAAAGAAGATGTTGCAGAAGAATAACAGAAGCTGGCCAGTGATATGCATCACTATGCTCTGAGAGTGAGAGAGAGAGAGAGAGCGCTCTGCATAACGACGGCTGAGATACCGCCGTGGTCCGCGAATTTGACTTGGAGAGAGCAAAGGTAACATTCCCTGCTGAGACTTGATTAATATGGCTATGGAGATACTGGCGCACTTCGTTAACTATTGTGAAATCACATGCCACACGTCAATACTCTCTACCCATTGTACCTCAAGCTATGACCCCTTTCTGAGAGGTCATCATGCCTCTCTCATCTCCTAAGCTATTTTGATGAATCATAAGACAATTTTTGGTTTCTTTTAAGTGTGGAACAACAATCGAACTTTTCTCATTGTCAAGTGTAGCTTCATTCTAATTTATACCAGCAGTCGCAAACCTCAAGTCACATGTATTTTTTATTATTGTAAAACAGTTAAGGCAACAGTGCCACAAGCGTTTTGTACTACTATAGAAAGCTCTTTAGCTATTGCAATCAACAATGCACACAATTTTATTTAAGACAGAATCGTTGGAGTTCTTTGGGGAAAGTTGACCATCATTGCCTTTGACTGAGCAGTGCTTACACACTATATTTGGTCCATTTTGAATTTATACTTGTGACTTACAATAAGTGAACTGCTTGTGTTTTTTACAAAAAATTTTTACATACTTTTATGAATAATACAAACATCTTCATTTCGGTGCAATGATCGTATTTTAGGTGGATCTCACCTTATTTCCTGTGGAACATTGCCTGACATTGTACTTCCCATGTAGCACGTCTGCATATAATATTTGGTTGACTTCAACAGTATACTTTCATGTCAAAAATATGTAGTTTAAATGCCAATGTGTTATTAAATGTTATATATGTCATCAGAACAGCAGTGGCTAATAACCACAGATCTTCAAGAACTAAATAAACGAAAAAAATGTATTAGTCAGTCAATAATTTCTTGATTCATTATCTTCTTAGCACTAAAATGGTGCTTTGACAATTAATTTTTGTACTAGCAATCGTATAGCCTCATTTAGGCCCGGGAGGAAATGGCAAATATTACCGTATTGCTCTCTTAGCAGCCATGTTAGCAACATGTGTTTTGTAGAGTTGTATAACAGTAATACAGACAATCTGAACGTGGAAATAGCATTGTGGCACAATGTTGCAGGCATCAAGTATATCTTAAATTGTAAGTTACACAATAACTGCGCTTTTCCAGTAGCTGGAACATAATATCAGCTAACTTGTTTTTTATACAGTTATAGAACAGTAATAAAAGCAGTGTAGATGTGGAAATATTTAATACTATACTCCACTGGAAGTTATACCAAGTGTGGAACAGTGATCGAATTATGTTCTTTACCCAGTGCAACATAACCTGTACGTTAGATAAGCAGGTGTGTCATGTTTACTTTGATAAATAACAGATATGTTTTAAACTTTTTATTTAATTTTGGCGTCCATTGTGCTAGCACCAAGTGCAGTACAAATATTAAGCTTTACTGATTACCAAGTGGGCGATGAAGAGAACAAATGTGGGCATTGACTGTTTCGTTTTATTGGCCAGTAAAACACTGTGAAGTGGTTATTGTTTGATTTAATGGCTGGTAAAATACAGGACTGTGTTTGGGAGATCTAACTATGTGTGTTTTTTTCCCTAAAAGCTGTCTGATTGGCCATGAGACGAAGTGAAGCTGAAAATATATAATTGCTTGGTAAAATATTGGCCTGTGATTTGTAGATCTAAAGGTGCGTTTGTTAGCTTAGTTATTCGGTAGTTGCTCTATTTCAAAGAAATGGGAACATTGCTTAGGAGAGAGGAGAAACATGATGAGATCATAGAAAGGGAATGTGGCTTGTGATGTCATGGTTGAAGTACTGACATGTGTGTAGGATGTCAGGATTGTAAACAAATGAACCAGAGTCGCCATAGCCATATTACTGACTTGAAGTAGGGACTTCATTTGGAGAAACAAGGCAGGGAATAATGATGACCTTCACGAAATTTCGCTTCTGGGGATCACATCATATATGCAGCTTGGTCCGCTGTCTAAGAGACTGTCATCCAACTGCAGTGCAGATTCAGTCAGTGCCCAACCATCACTTGGTAAGTGATTCAAACTACAACACTCCCAACAAAATCCGCCCGCCAGTTACATTTGTTTCTTAGTGACCATAATGAAAACCTTAGTAACACTCATGGAAATTTAATTTAATAATAATCGGCACACTATTGTTTTATTTCATTAGTAACAGAGAAATTTAAGGTATATATGGCCATACTTTGTAACACTTCCTTGTAAAATAAATTTTTGTGACAAATTAATTACATTTTTATGGCTGGCGTTCTCAATCCACTTATTTAGTAAGAAAATGCGATTGCCAAACGCATATAAAATTAAATGATAATGTCAACCCAAAATGCAGTCACCACTACAAAGTCTATGGCAAATTTTTATGAGGAGTAGTTAGTGGCAATTCGTCTACATATTCATGTATTGCAATAAGCTTAAGGAAAGAAACTGTAGATACTGAAAAATCTTGGAATATGTAGTATAAGCTATTTGTTGAGGACTCTAGTTTATAATTTGTTTGCCCACATTTGGCATCCATTCTTTGTTATTCTAGTTTCAGAAATTATTTACGTTATCACGGATTCATTACATTATTGATTTTCAGAAGCTACCCTACATTAGTTACATTTACTAATTACAAACAAGAAAACTAAGCGTGATGTATGCAAACAACAGAAATGAAAGGATTAGGTGCACCAGCTAGACGACTGGATCTTTTTGGACTGTGGCTAATTTTATTCTATGCTACTACACAGTATACACTGTAACATTTGATGCATTTCTGTCACACACTAATATTTAAAAATAAAAAATGTCAAATTTCTCATATTAATGTGAGGCATAGGGTCATTTCCTTGTGTTTTATTAGACAAGTCCAGAGGTGACCATTGCTCTTCAAATGAAATGCCTTCTCAGCTATTCATTATCGTAGTATCTACAGCCTAAGAAAACTTCAATTATATTTCTTCATTCTTCAGTATTTCTATATGCCACTTCTTTGCACATTAATACTTCCTGAGTAGTCTCTTAAACTCCACACTACTCTTTATTACTATGCAGTTGTGATCTAAGTCTGGATCTGCTCCTGGTTACATCCTGACAGTGACGTGATATAACTGAAATCTGCCCATATCTTCTGCCCTCTTGCAAATGTACCTCCTCAAATGGTTCAAATGGCCCTGAGCACTATGGGACTTAACATCTATGGTCATCAGTCCCCTAGAACTTAGAACTACTTAAACTTAAATAATCTAAGGACATCACACAACACCCAGTCATCACGAGGCAGAGAAAATCCCTGACCCCGCCGGGAATCGAGCCCAGGAACCCGGGAGCGGGAAGCGAGAACGCTACCGCACGACCACGAGCTGCGGACTGTACCTCCTCCTCTTGTGGTTTTCGAACGAAGTATTCGCTATTACTAGCTGAAAATTATTATGGAGATAATTAGTCTTTCTCCTCTCTCATTCCTACTACAAAGCCCATATCCTCCCATAATCCTTTCTTCAACTCCATCCCCTACAACCACATTCCAATGCCCTATGACCATTAGGCTCCATCCCTTACTACCGCAATCCAATCCGCGATGAACATTAGATATTCATACTCCCCTAAATATTGAATTATCAGTTGAATATCTTCATATACTACCTCTCACTGTTCATCTTCTGACTCTGGCCTTCGTATGTATAACTGGACCTATGTTGTAGGTGTCGGGTTGATGTCGATTTTGATGAGAACAACCCCATCACTGAACTGGTCGCAGTAGCTCACTCTATGCCCAATGTTCTTATTCATAACTAATCCTATCCCCATCATACCATTTTCTGCTGCTTTTGATATTACGCTATATTCGTCTGAAAAGAATTTCTTATTTTACCCTCTGTAGGCAGAATACTTAGAAGATGCGACAGATCTGCTAAAGCAACTGCCTACACAACGCTTGTTCGTCCTCTTTTTGAGTACTGCTGCAAGGTGTGGTACCCTTAGGACACGATTAACGGAGTACATCGAGAAAGCTCAAACGCGAGCAGCACGTTTTGTATTATCGAGAAATAGGAGAGAGAATATCGCGGACGCGGCACAGGCTTTGGGATGCACATCATTATAACAAAGGCGTTTCTCATTGCGTCGGGATCTTCTCATGAAAATTCGATCACCAACCTTCTCTTCCGAATGCGAAAATATTTTTTTGCAGCTGACGTACATAGGGAGAAAGGATAATCATAATAAAATAAGATAAATCGTTTTTTCCGCACGCTGTTTGAGAGTGGAATGATAAAGAATTATTGTGTAGTTGGTTCGATGAACCCGCTGCCAAGCACTGAAGTGTGATTTGCAGAGTATCCACATAGACGTTAGATGCAGAAGCAGATTTCTCATCACTGATCCCCATTATATCCACACTGACCCTTTGATTTTCCATTTTCAGGTTTCCTAGCTTTCCTACCATGTTCATACTCTTGAAATTTCATACTCCATGTTGTATAACGTTATTCCTTCGTTCGTTGTTTCATCTTTTCGTCAGCAGACGGAAATAATGATCGAGAAACTCACTTAACCAACTGTAAAATCCTAGCCCAGATGCACTATTTTATGTATATGTGTGTGTCATGGGTACAGAGTAATGTTTTAGAGGAGGGCATAGTGATACTTTGTACTGCAGCAGAGAAAGCTGAACCCCGAGGTAGTCGATCAGAAACTGCGTGCGCTCATTGCAAGAGAGTAGTCACTCAAAAATTAAAAATCTGTGACTGAACTACGCAACTCGTCATTGTTACTTTCTTGCCTGTTGATAACAGATTACTGATCCACTAAAACTGTCTTTGCTTCTTACGTACCCTAAAGGATCATGATGTACGTTCACATGGAAATAATGTCTGAGGAACTGACTTACGTAACTGTAAACTCCTAAAGTAGATTGTATATGTGTGTCCGTGAGTTATGTGGTAGGTGAATGGGGGGGGGGGGGGGGGGGCTAGGGGGGGGGGGGAGGCAGGAATGTGTGTGTGTGTGTAATAAACAAGTATGACTATAGATCTCCGACTGTAAACGAAAAAATTCAACCTTGCAAAATAAAATTTGTCTATATTATCTATCAAAACACATAAAACGTAATACTGCTCCAGATTAATTGTTCTATAACAGTAATAAAATGCACCTGGCTCACATTTTCGCACCACTGGTGTAAATTAACCAGTGTAAGTAGTACTTGTGACCGAACTCAGTTTGATCTTTTACTACACATTAAAGAAATCAAAAATTGTCTTTGTTATTTATGAAAATAATATTTAAGGTATAACTTCAAAAAACACACGATATTACTGCTGACCTAACTTACAGTTGAAAAAGCACTTTTCTACAGTAATAGTAAAGTGAAATCACTTATTCCCATCTCCAAGTTGTTGGTATTACTTGTCAGAACTTTTCCTAGTTGGGCTAGAACCGATATCTGTCAGAAACACATAAAGTGGCCTCCACGCTAGGACAAAATTTTATCTTGCAGTACAGTATTACTCTGTAGGAGATAGAATGCTGATAGATGATATTGTAATCTAGTAGCGTATTTTCTTCTTTCTACTCTTTTCGTGTGGGTCATCTATGTATCCCTTTTCTCTTCTCGAACAATTTTGACCCTGTCTTCTTCTCCCTCTTGCCTTGGAATCCCTCCATTTTAAAAACTTTCCTCTTGAAAATCTCTCTTTCTGTTGCATCTTTTTCACTTATGTTGTTTCTTTCCAAATCTTTCCTAAATTCTTGAATCCAGGCTGTTGTTGACTTCTTGTCCCAAAGATATTTAAAAATCTGTTTGGTTCACGTGATGCTGTTCGTTCTGTATAAGTGTCCAAAAAATAGCAGTCGCCTCTTTCGTAGTGTTTCATTTACGTTTTCTACATTGCGATAAACTTCTTCATTGCTTCTTAACTTGCAAACCTCTGTATTTTTTGGTAGCCCAAGTATTTTTCTTTCTAGGACTTCAAGTTTGTGTAATTTGAAGTTCAGTACTGAAAATTCATTTGCGTAAAGACACTGGTTTTACTACTGTGTTGTAGTGCTGTAGCTTCAAATTTTTATACGGACACTTTTTGTTGTAGACATTCCTAGTTATTCCATAAGCTCTCTCCATTTTATGTACTATTTTTTCCACAGGGAATTTTGCTAAGCCATTTTCTTGGGTAATTTCTCCCAAATATTTAAATTTATTTACCCTCTTTATCTGGCCAATATCCGTTGCTAGGGATTCCAGAGCATTTTTTATATTTGTCATAAACTTAGTTTTTCTACAGATATTCTTAAACCTGCTTTGTTGGCTACATCTTCTAAGAGATTGATTTGTATTCCAGCATTTGTTAGGCTTCCATAAAGAATGTAAAAATCATCCGCAAATGTTAACCAGTGAATTTCAATACCTTTGTTTTAAGGTACCAGTCTGATTGTGATAGCTTCTGTTCTTTTAGTTTTTGGTTCCATTCTCTTACTATTTTCTCTAGTATGCAGTTAAAGAGAAGTGGAGACAGGCTATCACCTTGCCTTACACCTGTTTTTATGTTGAATGCCTTCGATATTTCACCCCAAAACTATACTTTTGATTTGGTGTCTGTGAGCTTTTCACGAATAAGGTTAGCTAATTTAGATTTGATGCCAAATTCTCTGATCACTTTATCTAGTGTTTCCTTATCAACCGAGTCAAATGCCTTTTTAAAATTCATAAATGTTACAACTATAATTTTGGAGCTTGTAAGTCTGTGACAAATTATGGACTTTAGGGTGAAACTCTGTTCTGAGCAAGATCTGCCCTTTGTAAACCCACTCCGATATTCTCCCAAATGGCTAGCAAGTGTTGTTTCTACCACGTTTAGTAGAATTGATGAAAATATTTTACAACCCACTGGCAACAAAGATATACCTCTGTAGTTATTTACATTTTCCTTATCACCTTTCTTCTGCAAGGGATGGATAGGAAACACTTTCCAGTCTTCTGGTATCTTTTCAGTTTCCCGTATTTGTTCAAACATGAGCTGAAGGTTAGTTATTATTTTGGGTTGACCTTTTTATAGGTTCAGCTGTAGTAGAGACTTTTCCACTGAGTCTGTTGTTTTTCAGGGTACTTATTGCTTTTCTAATTTCTTCAGCTGTAGGTGGTGGATCTGCTTCATTATTTTCATGGAGATATGGAAATTCTAGCTTAAAATTTGGTTTTACACAGTTCAATAATTTTTCAAAGTACTTTCTTAGTATGCCACAATTTTGGCTGTTGCTTAGGCCTACTTTACCATTTTCATCTGTGATGCAAATACTTGGAGCTTGGTAGCCCTTTACATGAATTTTAAATAACTGATAGAAATTCTGGGAGTTATTTTTTACAAATTTGTTTTCTATGTCAAGAAGTTTCGATTTCTCGAAAGATCTTTTACCACTCTTTATTATCCTTTGTGTTTCTTTCCTTTGCATTCTAAATTCATCAAGATGTTCAGTCTTCCCACAACATTGTAGCGTACTTTACGTTTTAAAATTTTTGAAAAATAATTAAAGTATTTAAATGATTCCTTATACTATAGTCTGTAATTTTTAAAATTTTCCAGTAAATTTTAACCCAAAAATTTAACTCTTACTGGGGAATGTGACTTTTTGCAAAAAATGTCACACTCTTATCTTCAAGTTCAGGATCCTTCTTAAAGATATGCTGTTAACAGAAGTTAACATTAATGAACAATTTTTTAATTTTTTGAGGTTGACATAACGTCGACCAGTCCCCTTCGTAATAAGAATTATGGAAATTACGTTGCTATTGCTAGGTTTAAACAATCTCAACCATTCATATTGTCTGGTACTGCGTTGCTAGTGTTTGTAACAAGTATGTTGCAATGTTTCTTCGGATATGCAGGAAAAGTATTCACATTTCCGAATACAGGCGATCTCCAACTGTATAATGGAAGCGGGCACATATAGCCGAGATTGTTAAGAAACACACTGGTGACAAGCAGGGAATCTGGGTTTGCATACCAGCGTGGCACACTGTTTCAATGTCGTCATTCCATTCTACAGTTGTTTCACAAGTGCAAACACATTTCCCATCATAATTTTGTTTAAGTACCTCCACTGATATACATGGTAAAAGATTGTAATTAAAAGTTTCTCACCAGATTTGTGCCTCTGTCCCTTCATATTGCAATGAGGCAAAATTAGCTACCCTTCTTGGAACTTTTTTTCCATGTCCTTCGTGAGTCCTATCTGGACCAAACAATGTGGCATATTCAGTTTCAGTAGCTTTGTTGCTTCGCCTATGTGATCTCCCAGGGAACTCCAGTAGTTCACCCGTCATCCATACTGCATTTTCATGTCCTTTCACATGAGCTAAACACTGTCGCTCCAAAATTGGAGGATAATCACGTTATTTTATACGATTAATGTACGTAGAAGATTTGTCAATTCAGGCTCTGTGCTCCGTGTAAATACATTATTTAAAACACGAAACACACTTACCAGTGTATGATTTGTCATTAACTTAAATAATGAACTGTAAATTTACCATAAAAGACACAGTTGA
This sequence comes from Schistocerca serialis cubense, assembly GCF_023864345.2. Classification (NCBI taxonomy): domain Eukaryota; kingdom Metazoa; phylum Arthropoda; class Insecta; order Orthoptera; family Acrididae; genus Schistocerca; species Schistocerca serialis. Next base: position 26,963 of record NW_026048513.1, read on the forward strand.
CACTGAGACATACTCTTAATGGAATGGATGACATCTGTGTTGTAGTGTGTACACAAATGCCCCCACTACTGTTTCACAGACAGGTGCGATCACATGCCCCACGCATTTTCTACTTCAGAATGCTGGACACCTTACAGAGTAATAATTGTAATTATGATTTATTCAGTTTTTGGTACCCCAATTACATGTTTGACCAAGAATGCCTGTATGATGAAACCAACAACATATAAAACGCTGTACAAATCGGAGACTGAATTTCTACACTACTGGCCATTAAAATTGCTACACCAAGAAGAAATGCAGATGAGAAACGGTTTGGTTGGACAAATTTATTATGCTAGAACTGACATGTGATTACTTTTTCATGCAATTTGGGTGCATAGATCCTGAGAAAGCAGTACCCAGAACAACCATCTCTGGCCGTAATAACGGCCTTGATACGCCTGGGCATTGAGTGAAACAGAGCTTTGATGGCGTGTACAGGTACAGCTGCCCTTGCAGCTTCAACACGATACAACAGTTCATGAAGAGTAGCGACTGGCGTTTTGTAACGAGCCAGTTGATCGGTTACCATTGACCAGACGTTTTCAGTTGGTGAGAGATCTGGAGAATGTGCTGGCCAGGGCAGCAGTCGAACATTTTCTGTATCTAGAAAGACTCGTACAGGACCTGCAACATGCAGTCGTGCATTATCTTGATGAAATGTAGGATTTTGCAGGGATCGAATGAAGGGTAGAGCCACGGGTCGTAACACATCTGAAATGTAGCGTCCACTGTTCAAAGTGCCGTCAATATGAACAAGAAGTGACCGAGACGTGTAACCAATGGCACCCCATACCATCACGCCGGGGTGATACGCCAGTATGGCGATGACGATTACACGCTTCCAATGTGCGTTCACCGCGATGTCGCCAAATACGGATTCGATCATCATGATGCTCTAAACAGAACCTGCATTCATCCGAAAAAATGACGTTTTGCCATTCGTGGACCCAGGTTCGTCGTTGAGTACACCATAGCAGGCGCTCCTGTCTGTGATGCAGCGTTAAGGGTAACCGCAGCCACGGTCTCCGAGCTGATAGTCCACGCTGGTGCAAACGTCGTCGATCTGTTCGTCCAGATGGTTGTTGTCTTGCAAACGTCCCCATCTGTTGACTCAGGGATCGAGACGTGGCTGCACGATCCGTTACAGCCATGCGGATAAGATGCCTGTCATCTCGACTGGTAGTGATACGAGGCCGTTGGGATCCAGCACGGCGTTCCGTATTACCCTCCTGAACCCACCGATTCCATATTCTGCTAACAGTCATTGGATCTCGACCAACGCGAGCAGCAATGTCCCGATACGATAAACCGCAAATGCGATAGGCTTCAATCCGACCTTTATCAAAGTCGGAAACGTGATGCTGCACATTTCTCCTCCTTAACACGAGGCATCACAACAACGTTTCACCGGGCAACGCCGGTCAATTGCTGTTTGTGTATGAGAAATCGGTTGGAAACTTTCCTCATATCAGAACGTTGTAGGTGTCGCCACCGGCGCCAACCTTGTGTGAATGCTCTGGAAAGCTAGTCATTGTCGTGGTGTAGGAATTTTAATGGCCAGTAGTGTAGTTTTGCTGGGGTATTTATCGTATGACTAAAATCACATTAATATATATGCTCATGGCGCTCCACCACGCGACACTGCAACACCTTGGCAGCCACTCAGAAGTGTCCAGATGCCAGGCACATATCTGTAAATTACCTCAGCATTGGGTTATTAGGCGAAAGATGGAGGCGCCCAGAGTGATTCGGGGACTGAGGAGGCATGGGACAGAGCTGCTGCGGCGGGGAGGCTGCACTGTGAACAGTTTAGCAGCTGAATGCCAAAAATTATGTGGTTATAAAACCACACTAGGCAGCACATTAGGCATGTGGGTCCTGTACTCCCAGGCATCGACCTTCTCTGTGAAAGCAGGATTACAATAGCTTTTTGAAACTTGTAAATGGTCGGTTAATTGTTTAAACGTAGGAAACAAAAATCACTAATTGTTTAACATATGGTGAACGGATATTTTATGTAAGAAACAGGATATTTCTGTAAAACAGAAATGAAAAAACGAAACGAAACATGACTCCAGTTACAAAGAAAATATACTTCATGCATGGCAGCACTACTTTAATGAGACAAATGTGAGCTAATATTCATAGACATTTATTCAACAACGTGCTTTAAACCGTACATATTCTAATACTCCAAGTTTTTCCAATAATTATGTCAGACATTAAAATACAAAAAAAAAACCTGTAAAGGGTGTCGTAGACATGAAATACCTGCTGAACACGAACTTGTGGCTTCTGAACCAGGAACATCGCTATTAACTTCGATCGTATCAGAAGACCTGATACGTTGCAAGAGTTTTGGATTTGCTTCATAGCAGTTGGAGAATTCCTTGCGGTAAGGCACTAAAAATGAGTCTTAACAAATGCAATAGCTTCAGTAGATTCAGCAATAAAACAAATTTTCTCCATCAATCCAAAGGCATTGTTAACAGTTGAAAAGGTTCTTTCCACAACAGTATTTGTGCCTGGTGGGACGTGCAGTATATCACACCATCTCTCACAAGTATGCACAAGTTTTCTAGAAAGGGTTTTCGTCACATGTTCTAACATATCAAATAATTTACATTCAGTTAACTGAACCGTCAAACCTCAACCTCCTGTCTTAAGAATTTCCAGGTTTTTTTTTAAAAAAAAACTCATTCCAAAGTACAGAATTTTTCAATGTTGTCTAATAAAAAAAAATTCAGACGCATATGTGGAGAAACCTGCTTCTCTAAATAGCTTACGAAATTGTCATAAAAAAAATTGTAACAGTTTCATATTCCGATTTGGCGAAAACGCGTTAATTTCCGAAATTAATTAACACTGAATAAATAACTGAGGTTTGAAACATACTGCATTTCTTGTTATTGATTTTTTTTTCACTAAACAATTTTATTTCATCAGCTGATCAAATTAAATTCAAAAGTTGAGAAGAACCAAAATCTCCTCTGATGAACATATTTTCAGTTATCTTTCGTGTGAAATGAAGCAAAGAAGTGACTGTGGTTCTCAAAAAAACTGTATTAGCAATGTAGGACACCTATCCCGATACGTGAAATGAGACTTCAGAGGTTCTTGCATGTCAACACGTCCTGCAAACGGCTGGCAGCAATGATCGCAATCTAGTTTCAACACTCCATTGCACCTGCTTATATTCAATAGAAACAAAATTGTAAAATGATTTCTGTTCTTCCATATGCACAGTATAAATACGGAAATGCTGAAATATTTTATTTAGTACAGTTTCTAAATCGATAGCATGTCCGCACCAGTTTCTTCACCGTTGTGCACCACAGGGGCTACATAACAAATGCCTCCAATCTTCATTTTGAGGACATTCTTCAATAATTTGGAATAAACGTTGTTTGTCTCAGCCCTGTTCTACGCACTAAAATTAGTGTTTCAGTTATCTGAACAAAACTCAACGATCCTGTCAACTAAATTCTGCTTTCTTAAGACGCCCAGCACATAACTAGCGAATAATTCTGCTGTTTCTCTACCAATAATCTGACAGTAGATTATTTTTCACTAAATACCTTTGCTAGGAGTAAAATATCTAACTACAATCGTGACTAATCTTAAGCTTTTGTAATTTGATGCATCAACCATCACAGACCTGTACTTAGCGTCTTTATGATCTGATTGCACTTCATGCACTGTATATGCCGACAAAACGTTCACTAACCTCGACTCGCACTTTCTCCTCGTACACCGCATTTTTTTTGTAAAAATGTTCTCTGATGATAAGAGCTGTGCAGTCCATTGAACAGAATAATTGGTCGTGTCTTACGGCATAAAACGCAAACAGCGCTTCGGCAGCTGCATTGCGTTTGCGTCGTTCAATCTGTAGTAAAAAAAAAAAAAAAAAAAAAAAAAAAAAAAAAAAAAAAAAAAAAAAAAAAAAACTTTGTGATCTACCTTATGGCAGTTCTTGTCATGGGGGAATCCTTGATCCTTGGCACAGAGGTCCACCGCATGAGAGTCTAGGGAAGTGATGCCAGTGGTGGTTTCCCGTTGCCTTCCACTGATGATGATGAAATGATAATGAGCACAAACAACACCCAGTCCCTGAGCGGAGGAAATCTCCGACCCAGCAGGGAATCGAACCCGGGCCCCTTGGCGCGACCACTCACCTATCGGGACGGGCAGTTTGTAGTTAATTAGTACTTGGAAAGGAAGTTATACTGCCGGAAATACTCGCAGAAACTGCCAGCATGTACTTCTTTTCCTTAAGGTGTTGTGTTATATCGGTATGTCCTCCACATTCAGTGGAGAAAACTGAACGACATAATGCACATTGTACTTGCATAGATCCTGTGTTTTGCTTCAAGGAAAAAATTCTCCTTCTAGAGTTTCGGAAAAAGCGCATTTTCTTTTCCTCATATTGACACGCACGTGTGCCTCGAACAAAGCAATCAACAAACAATAGAATGCACTTTCGCAAAACTCGCCGTGCCCCATTGTTCAAAACTGTTCTCTGCCTGGTATGCCAGCTTTTGTGGCCGAGCAGTTCTAGGCGCTTCAGTCTGGAACCGCGCGACCGCTACGGTTGCAGTTTCGAATACTGCCTCGGGCATGGATGTGTGTGATGTCCTTAGGTTAGTTAGGTTTAAGTAGTTCTAAGTTCTAGGGTACTGATGACCTCAGATATTAAGTACCATAGTGCTCAGAGCCATTTGAACCATCTGCCTGTAATGGGTACTTTTAGAGTAGAAATCAGAATACCGAGCCACATGCAGGTGCAATCAGTCTATTAGATATTACAGTGTGTACCTAATTCATATTCACAGATAAATTCTTAATTCATATTCATTACAACAGGTAGTCACGACATTTGAACATTAACGTCCCTATAATCAGCTTTCACAAAACCATGTTATTGCCGTGAATCATTTCTATCACAAAAATGATCAAAGCGAAGAGATGTCAGCACTGAGCAAGACAGTGTGAAAGTCTTCTCTCCGTACCTATACTATCAACGTTTACTTTCGCTCTCCACTCACGTAATCGCTCAAGAACAGGTAGTGGCTGCGTTTCCTTGAATATTCGAGTTACGCCTGGATCTCAGTAAGAAAGTATGAAGAACGTATGATACAAGAGTGACGTATAAAACAAATAAAAACCCATTTGACGACCTTAAAGACCTGTGGGGACAACGGGACACATTACGAAAACAAAGGACACTCCCATTAAAAACGGGATGTCTGGTCGTCCTAGATTAACACCTCTCCTTGTCATAAACGCGGGTCCTGCTCAAAGCACATCTGACTGAGCTCCTCATAGTCCCTGTAGGGTATTTATCGATGTAAGTAAAAAAGTTACTGCTTCTTCTTTGTTTAAAAAATGAACCCAACACCTCTGCAGTGTAACTGCTACGTAGGATTGGTGTACTAAGTGAAAACCTACATCCCCAAAGATTAATTGTTAATCAGCAGAGTGTACTTCGTTTAAAAAAGTTTCTCAAACATACAGGTGGGATTTATCCGCCATCTACCAGTCTGTTATAAGAGTCGACACCCCACAACTGTGTTAGATGTCCTCTCCATATTGTATCATGCAATAATAATAAATCATTGCCTCGTTGCCGTTGCCATTGTGTACCGGGACCTGTATCCTCTTGAACTTGAACTTCAAGAGAGAGGAAGAGAAATGTAATTGCTTAGAACTAACAAGGGGAAATGGGTTAGTACAGCAATTTCGGATTATGATATCGTATTTCTGCCATCTCTTCATCAGCTGCCATCTGTAGGCCATCTTTACCGGTACCTTGATGATCATTGGACCTTGGGTAATGTTGAGGGGGAACGAAAGCCCTCCGGTTAGATAGGATATTGGTCATCAATTAAGACAGGTCTACTGCCGATATGGGTCGCCTAGCACACATCAACTCTTCTTAGGTTACCATAATTAATCCAGCTGTCAGCAAGGGAGAGGGTAAGGATTTTGGTAATAAATTATCTTGGATTGCTATTTATACGTAAGTCAACTGGATTAGAGGTGAAGGGTCAGAAATCAAAGAGGGGGAGGGGATGGAGAGTGTGACAGTTTGAAAAGTCATAAATCGATGCACAAAAATCGACACAGCCCTACTGATATCGAAAAATGTACGTTAAATCTAAACAGCAAAAAAAAGATTAATTCATCCGCATGATAACTAAATGAATCCGTTATATTTCATTTACATGATAAATGACACAAATTCAAAGTATTCCAATTCAACTAAATACATTGGGATTACAATGACGAACAACGTAAACTGTAACGATATCATAAAAAATTTTGTTGGGAAGGGGAAGGAAAGACTATGTTTTATTGTCCAGACAGAAGAAGCAACAATTGTACTAAACTGATGACCCGTAATTTGCTTGTCCGTCGTCTTTTGAGTATTGCTGCAAAGTGTGGAATCCTTACCAGATAGGACTGACGAGCGAACATCGAAAAAATTCAGAGAAGTGCAGCTCGTTTATACTATCGTAGGAAAGGGAGGAAATGTCACGGTTATGATTTACGGGCTGGGGTGCCAATCATTAAAACAAACCAGTAAAACAAAAGGCGTTTCTCGTTTCAGCGAGATGTTTTCAGGAATCTTCAATAAAAAGCTTTCTTCTCCGAATACGAAAAAGTTCTGATGGTTCCCACCTGCAGAGGGAGAAATGACCACCCTAATAAAGGATGAGTTCGTGAGGAAAGATTTAAGCGCCCGTTCTTCCTACTTTCTGCTAGAGATTTGAACGGTAGAGAAATAGTCTGTCTGAAAGTGGTTCAATAAACCTTCTGTCAAGCATTTAAGTGGGAGTTGCAAAGTAGTCCTGTAGATGTTGACGTAATGCCTTGGAGTTTGGTCGAATCGAAAAGCTTTAAACTACTGTTATTTATCGTGTAGCAAAATTTTTCTTTTTTTTAAACTCCTGTGGAGAAGCCCGCAATTTTTATTGTTTAGACTCAATTTCCAGTTTTCGCATTGAGCAATACATCATTTTTCAAGTGTTTTAGACTTTCTGATAACTTTACTATACGGCACATCTGCAAACAATGTAAGAGCGCTTCTCTTGTTGTCTCCTAGATCGTAAACGCAGATTAAGAACAGCCTATAATGCTTATTTGAGAAGCTTTAGATATCTTTTAGGTTTACTAGATGACTTCTCATCATTTAGTGTGAACTGTGATCTTTCTGTCAGGATATCATGAATCCAGTCGCACAGCTGATGCTGTACTCCACATGCACGCAATTTGATTAGAAGCCTCTTGTGTGCCAAAAGACTTCCGAACGTTTAAAAATATGAAAACAACTTGAGATCTCCTCTCGATAGTTCCAGTTACTCCGTTTGAATAGTCAGTTGGATTTGACAATAACTATTTTTTTCGGATCCCTGCCGTTTATGTGTCAATAGGTCGTTTTCTTCGAATTATTTTGTAATTCTGTTACACAGCATATCTTTAGTAGAAGTGTTGCTAAAGTCGATGTAACACATATGGTCCTATAGTTAAATGGATTACTTCTACATGGTGCTCAATCGTCAACGCAACCGCTTAGGCGGCGTGCAGGCAAGCTGTTGTGCCGTCGGCGGTGTGGGTCCAGGAGGTTCGTATTAAATATAGTACCGTTCGGTCCATAAATTATTTCTAACGTACATAACATTAGCACTTAAAAAGAAGAGTAAGTTGCTGCGGTATATTAAACAAGGTGACGTTGGAACTGCATTCCCTCGTTCCACTTACGTAAGAAATTCCTCGTTATACTTTGAAGCTCCCTGTGAGAAATGACGAATGTTAGTTTGAAGTTCATCTAAAGTGTCTGAATTGGATTTTATATCTTCTCTTTTAATCACTGGGCGCAAATCGGTGGGAAGGGGTCAGTATGTTGGTAATGATAAGTAACTCTATGTTGAAACAGGTCATGAGTTTCCTGCAATGAGAAGTTGGCTGCATTTGCCGTCACAGAGTCCAGCTGAAAAATCGTGAAAGCACGTTCTATCTCAGTTAACTGTCCAAAAGTAGGCCATACTTTTTTTCGCATACTCCTAGAAATAAATGCAGCCTATTATTCTCGCACCGGTAATAGTGCACCACTCTACTACATCAGTGGTTCTTCGTGTTTTACGTTAGGCTTATCTAAATCCAACAACGGTCATTTTTTAATTAACATAACCCAGTGAGGTGGAACTACGGTTCTTCTGAAAAGAAAGTTAAAATACCGCAAATTTCTGTGCCATGCGCCCGGTTTAAGTTCTTGCACACAGTTATTTTATAGGGCTGTAACTTTAGTAACTTCGTAGTCATTTGAATAGAGCCACAGAAAATTACCATTTGTCGAGAAAGACGTTGAAGTGATGTTCTATAAGACCTTTCCAGAGCATGTCCAAAGATATCCAGAGTTTATTCCTTGATCTCAGTACATAGTTGTTTGTTGTCAATGTTTCCTGAAAGAATACGTCCCGTTGGACAACATTTATTTATGAATACATGGATCGACCTCCGATCAGGACCCTGAACGTCACGAAATTTCCCTCTTAATAATCTCCTTACTGCTCTTGCTAATTCTGTATGCACCTATGAATCTTACATCAATACTCTTTGGCGAATAGAGTACTTGTATCGCCCCATTTTGCTTGAAACTGTTTCACTCAATACACTGTATTGCTTCGTTTATCAAAGATTTGTGAAAGATTTTGTAAGTAGGCTGTTTAGGTTTTTATGTTGGTAACGCCACGTAGCGCTCTTATGTAAGTAGGCTGTGTTGTGTGCAGTCTGTGGCTGGTTGGCATTGTTGGAATATTCGCTATTGTAGTGTTGGGCACTAACTACTGATAGGCATAGTTAGCAAATGAAAGATTTTGTTAGAGAACAAACAATGTATTTACCTTAATAATGTTCAAAAGCCATCATATATATATATATATCCAGTATTACAAATTTACTCTTTCCGATGGACACACGTCCAGATCGTCCGCTCTCAAAATTCTGCCATCTCTCTCCCCACATCCACCACTGCTGGCGGCTCACCTCCAACTGCACAACGCTATGCGCTGTTCATATGGGATGTGTGCAATACATGACAAGGAATTACTGCTTACAGCAATCACTAATTTTAATAATGTTTTACTATGGACGCATATGAAACATGCCCTTAGGAAAATTTATATTTTACTGTGCTGGAAAACCTCTACGTTATTTGATTTTCAAGCAGCTGAGCAGAACTGAACGTACTCAGACATTTCGCTCTTTACTTATTCTGATCAACACTAAACTGACACACAATATTTTTAGCGCAACGCAATCTGACTTTCAATGATCCCTACAAAAGAATGGCCTTCACTAACAATAACCTATACCTTTCATGAATCACTTACCTCACAAAAATCTTCGTTACTCGAACTACTGCAATACAGCGAGCGCCAATACTGCCAACTAAATAAAAGATTCTAACTACTGAAGACACTAACTACTGATAGGCATAGATAGCAAGTGAAAGATTTTGATAGAGAACAAACAATGTATTTACCTTAATAATGTTCAAAAGTCATTATATATATATATATATATATATATATATATATATATATATATATATATATATATATATATATATATATATATCAGTTCATGATATCCAGTATTACAAATTTACTCTTTCCAATGGACACACATGCAGATCGTCCGCTCTGAAAATTCTGCCATCTCTCTCCCCACATCCACCACTGCTGGCGGCTCACATCCAACTGCACAACGCGACACACTGTTCACATCCAACTGCCCAACACTACAATAGCGAATATTCCAACAATGCCAACCAGCCACAGACTGCACACAGCACAGCCAGTGATTTTCATACAGAGCGCTACGTGGCGTTACCAACATAAAAACGTAAACAGCCTACTTATGGTGAGCGGTTGTATGTAATTACTAAATATGGAGCTAATTCATCGACATAGTCAAAGCAACGCAGTTGACCAAAACACTTGCCTTTGGTACATGACATAAGCAGCTTCACTAGACTGAGGTTATCTACATCCAAATGATTTATGTTGGCAGCTGTTCTTGATTTGAATTGTGGAGTAACTACCGTATCTGTAGAATTTATCTGCTGAAATCTCTAGCCATGTGCACGGTCTTTCTTGTAAATTCGACACCCACCTGCAACGAGAGGTAGTGGAATTGGTGCTCGTGGACGGCTATGTGGCACATGCGAAGGAACCAGATGGTGACGGAGTTGAAGGTGGAGACCATGAGCATGAAGCGGTCCAGGTCACGCGTGCCTTCCCTCAAGATGGCGGTCCCCTGCCCGCACAGGAAGAGCACAATGGCCGCCAGTGCGACCGCGTTCAGCAGGTAGTAGGCGCGCCCTGCCCAGGGTCCAGCCCTCGGGTGCCGCATCGTGCCCGCCCAGTGCATCAGCCACTGCAGCAGCTGCAGCTCCTCAGCCAGGTCAGCAGCGGGCTCCATCCTGGGGAGGCAGCAAGCACCTCATCAACTGGAGCACAATCGGCAAAAACAGTCACCAAATCACACTCCAAAACAAAAGAAAGCACATTTCACAGTAGGTAATTCTGAGTGACAGTAAATACTGTTGATGCTCAAGTGTTCAGTGCACACACTGGTGTGATGCAGCTTGCCACTCAACATACACTGCTGGCCATTAAAATTGCTACACCACGAAGATGATGTGCTACAGACGCGAAATTTAGCCGACAGGAAGAAGATGCTGTGATATGCAAATGATTAGCTTTTCAGAGCATTCACACAAGGTACGCGCCGGTGGCGACACCTACAACGTGCTGACATGAGGAAAGTTTCCAACCGATTTCTCATACACAAACAACAGTTGACCGGCGTTGCCTGGTGAAATGTTGTTGTGATGCCTCGTGTAAGGAGGAGAAATACGTACCATCACGTTTCCGACTTTGGTAAAGGTCGGATTGTAGACTATCGCGATTGCGGTTTATCGTATCGCGACATTGCTGCTCGCGTTGGTCGAGATCCAATGACTGTTAGCAGAATATGGAATCGGTGGGTTCAGGAGGGTAATATGGAACGCCGTGCTGGATCCCAACGGCCTCGTGTCACTAGCAGTCGAGATGACAGGCATCTTATCCGCATGGCTGTAACGGATCGTGCAGCCACGTCTCGATCCCTGAGTCAACAGATCGGGACGTTTGCACGACAACAACAATCTGCACGAACAGTTCGACGACGTTTGTAGCAGCATGGACTATCAGCTCGGAGACCATGGCTGTAGTTATCCTTGACGCTGCATCACTGACAGGAACACCTGCGATGGTGTATTCATCGACGAACCTGGGTGCATGAATGGCAAAACGTAATGTTTTCTGATGAATGCAGGTTCTGTTTAGAGCATCATGATGCTCGCATCCACGTTTGACGACATCGCGGTGAACGCACATTGGAAGCGTGTAATCGTCATCGCCATACTGGAGTATCACCCGGCGTGATGGTATGGTGTGCCATTGGTTACACGTCTCGGTCACCTCTTCTTCGCACTGACGGCACGTTGAACAGTGGACGTTACATTTCAGATGTGTTACGACCCGTGGCTCTACCCTTCATTCGATCCCTGCGAAACCCTACATTTCAGCAGGATAATGCACGACCGCATGTTGCAGGTCCTGTACGGGCCTTTCCGGATACAGAAAATGTTCGACTGCTGCCCTGGCCAGCACATTCTCCAGATCTCTCACCAATTGAAGACGTCTGGTCAATGGTGGCCGAGCAACTGGATCGTCACAATACGCCAGTCGCTACTCCTGATGAACTGTGGTATCGTGTTGAAGCTGCATGGGCAGCTGTACCTGTACACGCCATCCAAGGTCTGTTTGACTCAATGCCCAGGCGTATCAAGGCCGTTATTACGGCCAGAGGTGGTTGTTCTGGGTACTGATTTCTTAGGATCTAAGCACCGAAATAACGTGAAAATGTAATCACATGTCAGTTCTGGTATAATATATTTGTCCAATGAATACCAGTTTATCATCTGCATTGCGTAAGCTCACTCAAGCACACCATTCCCTTCCTAACAATGTGTGTTCTATAACCTGATCCCTTCTTTTAGTGACGTTATGCCACATATTTTATTTCTTCCCAGTTTGAGTCAGTACCTCCTCATAAGTGACACGAATTGTATACAGAAGAGTGGCAAAACTGGTAGAAACCGAGCTTGGTTAAGATCAGTTTGGGTTCCAGATAAATGTAGGACACTTGAGGTCTGTATGGTTCTACTGGTTCTACGACTTACCTAAGAAGATACACAAAACAAATCTTGCATTTATAGCATTTGTAGACTTAAGAACGCTTATGACGAAGTTATCTGGAATACACTCTGAAATTCTGAAATAAGAGAGAATAAAATACAGGGAGCGAAAAGATATCTGTAACTTGTACAGAAAACATCCTGCATTAAAAATCAAGAGATCGACTTGTGCTGTGAAAGGAGTGAGACAGGATTGCTGCCGATCTTATTCAGTATGTACACTGACCAAGCAGTGTAGGAAACCAAGGAGAATTAAATTTCAGTAAGAGAAGGAATAATACTTTGGAGGTTTGTCAATGACACTGTAATTCCTTCAAAGGCAGCAAGGGGACATGGAAGAACTGTTGAAAAGAACTGATAGCGTCTTAAAAAGAAATTTTCAGATGAACATCGAAAAAGTACAAGAAATATAATAGAATGGAGTCGATATAATCAGATGATGGCGATATTCAAATTAGGAAATGAAGAGACTAAAAGTATCATATGAATTTTGCTATTTGGGAAGCAAATAAACTGACGATGGCCAAAATAGAGGGGTATAAAATGCAGACTGATAAAGGCTACATAAGCAATTTTAATGAACAGAAATTTGTTATTCAGATCTGATTTTAAGTGTTAGTCTTTCATGAAGGTAGAACGTACAAAAATACGGCAGTGAAACGTGGACAATAAACAGTTTAAATAAGACTAGACTAGAAGCTTTGGAACGTGGTACTACTGAAGATTGATAAAGATTAGTTGGGTACATCTAATAAGTAATGTGACGGTACTGAATCTAATTGAAGATGAAAGCAAATTTGTGGTACAACTTGACGAAAAAAGTGATCATTTCATAGGATGCATCGTGAGGCATCTAATCATCGTCAGTTTGATAATGGAGGGAAGTGCGTGTGAAGTGGCGCAAAAGTTGTAGTGGGAGACAAAGGCTTCAGAGGCATCTAAGCATCGTCAGTTTGATAATGGAGGGAAGTTCGTATGAAGTGGCGCAAAAGTTGTAGTGGGAGACAAAGACTTCAATACAGAAAGCATGTTATAGCGGATGTAGGCTGCAGTTGTTAAACGGCAATAAAGAGGACTGGGCAGGACAGAGTACCTTGGAACGCTGCATTAAACCAATCTTCAGTCTGAAAACAACAAAAACAACATTTTCTCATCAGTTTTTCAATCTACTGTGACGGTACAAGTTCAATACTGCTCGTACTGCACTTGCGCAAGTGGATTCCGCGTCCTGTGGAAACCAGTGGACCGTGATCTGGTTTATATTGCAAAACCTTGATACCGGCGCCACCCACCCTCCCACCACGCGCCCCCATTAACACCCCCGCCCCCGCCCCACCACCCCTCCGCACCTCTAGCGTTTGAGATAAGACGTAAAAATTTTAGAAACATCGGTTTTTTAAAACATATTCATTTTGTATCGCCATCTTTCTAAACAGTTTGATATACAAAACATATATATTAAAAAAATGTAAAACATGTTATCTGATCTTACGTGTGCCAAAGTGCAGTGCCACACCTCTTCACAGAGCACTCTTCTATCGCACGTCACTGTATTTCGCTCCGTGGACTTGAAATGTAAATGTTTTGTAGTGGAAGTCATGAAGCCTATATTCAGGTCAGTGGAAATTAAAATGTCCTGTGGTGCCTCTCCTGCTCCCAGTCGGTCGGTGGTCGGTTGGACATCCTACCCCCCTTTTAAAGAAATCACAATTAATATTAGGTGGGATTATTTTTGACCGGGATGACCCAGAGAATAAGAACTCTTCAGAAAATTTGCACTCTTCATTGCCTGGTATCTACTAACTTTCTCTTTTGTGTGATATAAAATAAAATATAGGAAACTAAAACCAGTATAGACAAGAGACAAGCAAGACTGTAAACATTTCTTCAATCCTTCAGTCTCAGCAATCTTTTTCTCTCTGATCTAGCTACAACTTTTCAGGCTGTGCTTTCCTTTTTACGAAAGACTCTATTAGCTCATCGAAGTTCGTCAGTCGTTTTGCTGCATGAAAAATCAAAATTTCTTTATCAAATGCTGAAAAAGTTGTTAGCACGAATAGTGCCCAAGACAGGTGTAGTTTCTCGATTTGATGACATCTATCTTGTCACTGTCTGCAAGATAAAACGGAATAGATCTTTCTCATATTGTAGCAGCTGTAGCATGCGCCAAAAACGCGAGTCTGTTTTGGCGCAAATGGCCATTTCTATGTACCTCATTTACACAAATCACACGACAGAATATAATTCACGAAGTACCAGTATCGAATGCCTATTGGGCCTACTACAAGCAAAAGGTTTTATGTTAGTAAATAATTTCACATTTCATTCATATGCTCCAGTTTCTCAAAGATGAGATCGAAAAGTAGTACTACAAAATTTTTATATAAATTTGGAATCGTCATATTCTTCCATATAATATGTGCGACGTCGCCGTTTCTTCTCCTTCCTCGTTCTAACAAACAATCTTGTCATCATTAATTCTGTAACTATTCCTGCCATTTTCACCACTTTTACAAGACGCTCTCCAAACCGAATTTTGTAAACTGTTTTCATTAGTCATGTAAAAATTTCAAATTCGATTCTGGAAATGCTCTTATAGTTGGCAGTTTTCCAGTTACGCAATCGTCTGAATAAATTAGAAACTATAACAGCTGGTTTTCAGGCGCTATATTTAAATGGGCAAGCAAATCGAATTCAGACTTTGACGTGTAAACACGACAGAGAAAAACGGTTTCCGAAACTCGGCTTTCGTCTTTCGGAAGATGTGTCGCATGTAAACGTGGTGTGTCAAAACTTATTCTCCGGTTAACTTCCCTAGTCCTGCCAGAAGCACTAGCTCAGTTATCCCGCGTTAATTCTCCGGTTAGGCGTTATTGCTGGGTCGTATAACGCGTTCTTCGCGCTATTCCGAGAACAGAAATAATGCGGAACCTAACTGGGGACTGTACAGTTGACCATTAGTAATGTAGGGTTCCGGCAAAAATTTTCTGTCAGAACTACATTTTCTTGGATACACAGAGAAGATGATATGTAATCTTTCTTACCTGTTAGTCGTTTATATCCACCCTGGTAGTCTTAATCGATGGGTTTCGCTAGTAATTATAACAATGTTGATCATTCGCTCACCTAATGAATCACATAAACAAACAGCGATTGGTGTTCACCCGTTGGGTCTATTCTGTTCACGTCATATAGCCCCGTCTCCTTTTGCCTGCACGAAAAACGCGACGGCGATTCCCCTGGCAGAGACATTAGGCACACTATGCACGCATTCAAAAATTAAGTTACGATTTGTTATGAAATCAACTTAGAATGTGTTCAAAAATATTCGAAGACCAACTGAGATGCGTTGCAATATTATATGAATAATCGATACACCAACGTGCGCTGGATGCTAGGCGCTTTGTGAAAAAAGGCTTTTTTTCCAAGAATAGTTTGGCGCCCTCTGAAATTGCCGTCCGGGGCAGATACGCCGGTTTGTGCCCCCCCCCCCCCCCCTCCTACATCCGGGCCTGATTGTACCTTCACTTCTGTGACCTGTCGCATAACAGATGCGTCTCCCACATGCATGTAAAACAACATCAGCAGGGTGTAGTAAAACGCCAATGTTGCTGCTGCGTCCCCATACAAGAATAAACAAAGCTTTCTTTTATTAATGCTGACTCAAGGAATCTACGATAAATATCATCGATTTACTTTGCTAAACCACTATGCTTCTCTTAATCTATTAATATTCATCTTAAACTCTGGGCCATGAATTGTTTCTTCGCTGGAAAACCAGTGCTGATGGTGCAAAGGAGAGTGGTGCAAAATATCTTACCAATTTTGGGAAATATCCACCTACGAAGAGCTATTCTGGCTCTTCAAATCGTTTGCCTGTACGCACATTCCTGACCACTACTTCACACTTCAAGCCAGCCACTCACCACTTTTTAGCCTAACTGCATCGAACGTATCTTGTGGCTGTCGGGCGCATTTTAAGGAAGTCTGCATCTACTGGCCGCAAATGACAACGAACAAGTGGCTTTCAGAAGACAGTACCACCGTCCACGTTACTTTCGCTTCTAATGCAATGTATAACGTGCCAGTATAGACCGAGTCTCTTTGCCGATCTGTGTACACAATTCACATACAAGACTGTGGTTCATTGACTCAGTACCTGGTGGACGCAGGTATTGTTTAGGTGCGCAACGCGAGCTGAACCACTGTCTCCCACTGCACAGCGGTTAACGGTTCTTGCCCACGGCAGCCCATCGCCAGCTCTCTCTGCCTGGTATCACACTCTGCCACCTACGAAGAGCTATTCTGGCTCCTCAAATCGTTTGCCTGTACGCACATTCCTGGCCACTACTTCACACTTCCAAGCCAGTACACACACCACTTTTTAGCCTAACTGCATCATCCGGAATTAAATGTATTGTCTCCCTAGTTTTGTGTTACATTCCATTACATAATCCATCTAATCTTCAGGATTCTCCTATCGCATCATATTTTAAAAGTTTCTGTTCTCTTCTTGTCTGAACAGTTTACAGTCCACATTTCATTGCTGCACATGGCTGCGTCCCAGACAAATGCCTTCAGACAAAAACTTTCTATCACTGAAATTATATTCATGTAACATACTTACTTTTTGCAATAATCTTCTTCTTATTATTATCCGTTTGCACTATGCATCCACCGAGCGAGGTGGCGCAGTGGTTAGACACTGGACTCGCATTCGGGAGGACGACGGTTCAATCCCGCGTCCGGCCATCCTGATTTAGGTTTTCCGTGATTTCCCTAAATCGCTCCAGGCAAATGCCGGGATGGTTCCTCTGAAAGGGCACGGCCGACTTCCTTCCCCATCCCTCCCTAATCCGATGAGACCGATGACCACGCTGTCTGGTCTCCTTCCCCAAACAAACAACCAACCACTATGCATCCTCTCTGCTTCGGCGAACGTCGTCTATTTTGCTGAACAAGTAACTCCACTCATCTACTACCCTCACCATCTCATTTCTAATCTATTTCCGCAAGTATTGCTTGATTTAATTCGATAAGATTCGATGAACCTCGTTCTACTTTTGTTGATGTTGGTCTTATTACTGTCATTCAAGACACTGAGCATTCCGTTCGACTGATCTTCTAATGCCTTCGTCGTCTGTGTCAGAAAGACAATGTCATCACGAAACCTCAACGTCTTCATTTTTCTCCCTGTTCCCTTTCCCAACTTCTCCTTGGTTTGTTCTACAGCTTGTTCAATGCACAGGTCAAATACCATCGGGAATATGCTACACAATTCCCTCCACTGATCCTCTCTCATGTCAACTAACTGGAGCAGTACAGCTAATCTTTCGCTTCCCGCATTTCGTACCTGCAGCCATCATAATTTCTTATAGAATTGCAGTTAACTTAGTAAAAAGTTTTCTAAAATTTCCTAATGCTAATTTACTAACACTAATTTACTAATACTAAAACTAGTGCGTTTTCATAAACATTTTTGGAACAATGATAAAATTTTTTTTAAATAGTACGTTTTCCTTTTTGCAAGCTATCTACATGAAAGCCAGCTGCCAGTAGCGCACTGAGCAGCTTGCTATATCCCTTTAAAGTACAAAAAAATACTGAAAAAGTTCAACGATCCGGAATTCTACAGACACATACGATATCTACAATACCAGCTGATATACAGACGTCAGAACAATTGACTAGTTTTCCTGATGAGTCAGATCAAATACCCATTCGGGCATTTACTTTAAGATTGTCTACTTATTCCCAAAAGCAGTTAAAGCTAAGCCCATAATGATAACTTGGGAAAACTCCAAGTTGATTTATTTCTGCATCACTATCGAATCTGTGCCTTTGTTTCGTCATAAACACGTGAACAAGATGTGAAAACTCTAATCTTTCTTCGCTGTCACAGAAAAAGCAAACATGTACTTTATCTGGCTGTTACGTGTTAAAAACGACCATTCGTACTAATAAACAGACATGCTTCAGTTCTATTCACTCAAAATTTGCTTAAAGTAATTCTGACATCTGCTGACATCATGCACTTGCAGACACAATAATCTCATGCTTTTTATGTAATTAGAGGTGCAATGGCGCTATACATTTAGCATATTTGGCGGATAGTAGAAAATCGCTTTTAACCACACATTGAAACATTCACAATTCAATGTAAGTTTAAAAAAATTGTTCAGTTATTGGATATCTCTTAAATACAAGAACAAAGTTGTCGAAAGTTATGGTCACTGAGATATGCGGCGTGAATCACACATTTCCACAAAAGCCACTGTAGACGGATACGATGCAAGTAAGATGCTTTTTATGTTTAGTGAATCATTATGCCGCAAAAGAACTCCTTTTAACGGAATATTCGTTAAAAACTGTTGTACAATATAATTAGTTGCCATCAGGATTAATGGTTGACCCAGTTTTACTCCACAACGACGAATGGTATTCGAACTTACATTTGATTATGTGATCGTGTTGTCCTCGGCTAATGTTCCTGAGAATGACTCGCTATGGAGTCGAAAACGTTTGTGTGAATAAAACAAGGCTATAGTTTAATTGTCAGTGAGAGCCTTCGATGTCTATAAAAATCAAGCATATTTACGCGATGTACGTGTTACCAATGGGTCGCATGTTGTTGAATAAACTGTAAGAACATTTGTCCGAAGCTGCTATTATTTTTAGTCAAAAGATTTTCACCTTACACAGTGCAAAAAAATTACATTTTCTTCCATTATTAAACTAGATATTCTACTACCATTTGCGTATTTGTCAATGAACAGTCAACATAAGGCTGTATTTAAAGAAGTAATTTGTGAAGTAGCTTGTAATTTGCTTCGTTCTGTATGATGATAATATATCGAACTTGTGACCCACGGAATATGTTGCTACACAGAACAAATTAAATTGAAAAAAGAAGTTCTTGAATACTGCTGAGAAACATGAAATTGGTTTTTACGAGTGAGGATGCTTAAGCGTATGAAGATGAAAATATTTTCTAACAATTGTTTTTCAATTTCAGGCAGGAGTGCCAACGGCTCTGCCGCAGGGGCTACACCGGTTCCCGTCAAATAACCGAAGTTAAGTGCTGTCAGGCGTGGCCGGCACTTGGATGGGTGACCATCCGCGCCGCTATCGGCTGCTGCTATTTTTTGAGGTGCACTGAGCCTCGTGATGCCAATTAAGGAGCTACTCGAACGAATAGTAACGGCTCCGATCAAAGAAAACCATCATAACCACCGGGAGAGCGGTGTGCCGGCCACACGCCCCTCCTATCTGCATCCTCATCTGAGGAGGACACGGCGGCCGGATGGTGCCGATGGGCCACTTGTGGCCTGAAGCGGGCATGCTTTTCAGGAAGGTGCACACTTAGGCAACAATCTTATACCCATCCTTGCATAAACCAGCGTATAATATACCGATGTGTACGATAAAAATATAAAAACGGGTAAATCTTACCACGTTTCCTACACTTACAGCCCGAAGTGGTCGAAAAATTTGCTTTATCTGCAGCTGTTCAGGTGTGTCCACCTTCACCGAGTGCAGATACTCAAATACTAGACGCATCGCTTTCAGGTGAATTCGGACCCCAGTTTGTTATGTAGCTGGTTTTTAATCAATATATATTCTCTAATGGCCGCCAGTGATGCCTATTATCGCTTTACGGCTCAGTTTCCCTGACGAACTCTTAACTACAGCAACCGTCTTCTTTTGCGTTTATAAGTTATGAGAGTGCCTCACGGCATCTGGACATAATCAATGTGCTTTTGAAAGTCTTAAAGTCGCCGCCTTCACTCATTTTATCGTCTATGAGTGAAGTTACTGCCCGCTACAGTAGTGATCGTCAGTACTGTCATTTTGGGATAGTACCTCGGACCGCACTTATATCTGTGCCATATTAATTGGTAATGTACATAAATTAGTGCGTTATGAGCGCTCAAGTGACTAGCTGTAGCAGCGGTGCAATAAGTTGACTGCTAGGAGATCGGTAAAAGTCGGCCCCATACGGAATCCTTCGTATCGACTGTTCTTCGTTTCAGATTGCTGTCGCCCCCAGCGCCCCAAAGTTGTGACACTAGTTGCCCGTCGAAGTGTTGTTGTGCTTTCTGCGTGAGCGGATGATTAATTGAATAATAACAGTAATTTCACTTACAGGGATCCGACATATACACGGAAACACCGCGGAAAATGAATACCTGGGCACAAATGCAGATGTCAGCTAAACCTGGAGGTGGCGCACTTTTATTTGATCGCAGAAGATACCTGTACAATTCCTCAATACGTTGCATGTGTGTCAGCAGTGAGCAAACAAGTGTTCTCTGTAGTCGTGATGGCGTTATGTAGGAGGTAACTGAATTTGAACGTGGACGTTATGGTGGATATCTTATCGTGGGTGCTTACGTAGCCAGGGCAGCTAAAGTATTTGGTGTTTTAAGGCTCACCATAACGAAGATTTATACCGCGTGCAGGGAAAGCTGAGAAACATTAGGCGCAAAGTCATAAGGAGGGCGAAAGTTCGTGTTGAGATATCGTCATAGACGGGATGAGTATCTTGACGACAGCTGCGAAAGTCGTTGCAGAATTCGTTGTCGCACTCGTGAATCCTGTCAGCACCACAACAACACGAAGGGAGTTCAAATGGCTCTGAGCACTGTGGGACTTAACTTCTGAGGTCATCAGTCCCCTATAACTTAGAACTACTTAAACCTAACTAACCCAAGGACTTCACACACATCCATGCCCGAGGCAGGATTCGAACTTGCGACCGTAGCGGTAATGCGGTTCCAGGCTGTAGCGCATTGAACCGCTCGGCCACTCCGGTCGGCCGAACGGAGTTCCACGAGCTGGGAATGGTAGGACGAGCTGGAAACACATCACTGATGAAAATGCTCATAGCTGGAAAACCTGATGTCGAAGGCACAAAAACCTTGAATATGGAACAATGGATGAAAGTCATTTGGTCGTTTCGTCGGTTGAGTGTTCTTTCACACCGTTTCCAATTTCTGGCCGAATTTACATCCCACGAGTAAAATATGGTGCGGGTTCGGAAATTATTAGGGCAGCCGTCTCGTTATCAGTGTCTCTTTATTTAAATTTGCTTCAGTATTTTAATGAAAAATATTGTTTTTTTTTATCAATGATATGAAGCTTTTCATCTTCCTCTTTGTACTTTTTTTTATTGGTTCATTAAGTTTTTCTTTATTTTTTTCTAGATCACAGATTATGTGACTGCTTTGGTTGACCAGATAGATCTCACGAAATTGGTTGCCCATTGGTAATGCGATGTTCAAAGACGACAGCTCGCATTGTCCAGGACTCATTTTGTATGTACGAGCACTCGCATCTTACCTGTCCACCACACTCAAGAGATTTCAACATTATTAAGTGTTCATGGTCTACTCTCGAGAGATGGGTAGGTGATCACTATCCACCTCCATTATCGCTAACTGTGTTTGCCATTTTTTCCTTTTTTTTAGGATATCCTCAAAAACCATACAGGACCTGTAGTTACGCATTCCCAGACGACTGCAAGCTGTTCTGAATGCCAACCGTTTTCTTATTCCATATTAGGCATGGTAATGTATTTATGTTGTTCCCATATTTTTTGTACACTACCAGTATATTTGAATCTATTGTACAATAGGAGACACCATCACAAATGTTAACTAAATACTTTGAATTCCATTTTTCGCCTAGTCACTGAGTTGTAGTATAACAACCTTAAATTAGTTTCATATTCCTTGCTACAAATATCTACTCCATTTGAAGATGACTGCCTCTATAGTGTCAGGAATGGATCAGTGGTCACTCCAGATCAGTGGGTTGTTTGCTCTCCTTATCAGGAAGATCAAAGTTTAAAGGTCGTTGCTCTGGCTCTGGTAGTTGTGACTCATCTCCAAGGTCAACCACTCCCCCCCCCCCCCCCCGCCACCCGCCATACACCCATATACTTTCCCTGAGTCAAGGAGTCCATTGTTCTCTACAAGTCAACCACTTACCCTAAGCTCCTTTTTCTCTACCAAATACATAACGAGCTGTCGTGATACTACCATAATACGTGGCTCTATTTATTTTAGGGATTGAAACCCATCAAGTCAGATCGCATATGAAATATTCTTTATTTGGTTCGATTACTACTTTCGGCTAACAATCTAGCCATCTTCATATCTAAGATATAAAACAGATTTATTTCTCATGTTAGCAACATACAACAGCTTACAGAACTGCACATAATCTTGTAGCAGAGATCAAGAATATATACACGAATTAATTATGGAATATTTACCATGAAACATTCTTGACCTGTTGGTGCCATTACGACTTTACACGTCGTTAAAAATGACAACATCCAAACATGAGATAATTAAAACAGCTTTTCATCTTGGCCATTGTAATTGAATGATGGCCATAAAACTGATTATATACATTAATATAGAGAAGAGGCAGTGGAAGTAAAACTCTCTGCTTGAGGAACCATTCATTAAAATGACTGAATGTAAAATACATCATCTTATCAGAGGCGTTATGCCATCACAACTTAGTAACTGACACAACCAGTAATTACATCATTTCATAACGGAGACCACCAGTTGCTGTGACATGGTACATGTGAATGGTATGGCATCTGTTACTTATTACAAAGTTCAAGAAACTCATCATTCGGTATATGCTTTGCACATAGATGTACTACATTTCTTGGAGACTACGGTTTTAATGGTGAGAACATAGGGGAAAGCAAATTAGTAGTTCTCCAGAGAAATGATTGAATTAGGCCGTGATGTTGCCATTAATTATGTTATGTGTGGATGTTGTTATTTTAAGAAGGACTTTAAGAATGTGTAAAGCACCAACACTAAGCAAGAAAGTTTTGTGGTATGTATTCTATAATTATTTGTATTTATAATATTGAACCCTGCTACAATATTATGTGCAGTTCCGCAAGCTGCTGGATGTTGCTAAATCTGTTTTATGTCTTACATCTGAAGGTTGCTAGATTGTTAGCCGAAAGTAGTAATCAATCCAAATAAAAAAGATTTTTTGTGCAGTTCTGACTTCGTGGGTTTTCAACCGCAAATACAAGCAAATTTACAAAAGCTCGCATACACATAACACCTGGCTGATAGTGCTAACCAACTTGTTACTTATAGCGGTCATTGTTATTTATTACCCAAATATATTGATTTTCCCCCTCCTCCAGCCCACACCACTCACTTCGTCTTACTGACCATCAGATGCCCCCAGCTTCACTTGTGTTCTGTCTGTCAGGCTATACGAACACTCCTGACATGGGCGTCAAACTTTTATGCAATTGCATTTTTTAAATTTTTTATTTGTTTAATTTTGTTTTTTATTTTTTCCGCAGAGTATTGTCTCCAGCGTCGTTTCCGTACTCCAGCACATTGTTCCATTGCGGTCCACAGTTTTGGGCCTCTTAGGCATTTATCAAAATACCCACTTTCTGAGATCGTAAACACAAGACTTTAAATGTTTAATAATTACCCCAGTGCACTATTTAAACAAACCATTCTGATATCCCACGTTGTAAAAAATTTACAGCCTACAGTGTTCTTGGAAATGGAAGACTTAATTTAAAACAGTTGTGTACTAACGTTGTGCTTATGTGTGTTAAAAGTAGTGGCTCACACACTATGACATAGCTGTCAGGTCACTAAGAGGAGTCTAACAGCATGACATTTTGTGAATTCGTAAATAATTGTGCCAATTAGGAACCTTTCTACAACTATGCCAAACACTGCAATCCACGAACACAATACATCGCTAAATCACACTCCAGTTGCCCCTTGGATAGGGTTGAAGGAGAAGGTATGGACTTTATTTAAAAGAAGGAAAAAGAAATTCTTCCTTGACATGCACCAGGCGTGACCAGATTACTGCCCACCGCCGTCCGCTGATTCGGCTGGAGATGACGTGACCAGAGGCACGTCCCATCTGCTGTCGCCTCTGTGGCCCCAGACTATAGCACGTGACAGGCCACTATCAGGTAAGGTCAACCCTTTCGCTAACATTCCCAGGCAGGTTATGCAAGTCACACCAAGCCGGATGCAGTGAGAAGTAGCAGATACATCCTTCCCATTAGCATTAACCACCACTACAAATCTTATAAACTGAGCGAATTTTCTACACTCTTAGCAACATGCAGTCTACATATACTATCTGATGTAAAGTCTCCTGATACTTACCGTTAATCGAACCACTACTGTAGCGACACAGGTCGTCCATTGTAAGAGCTGCCAGATGAATTTGCTCAGGAGTTTTGGAAGATATTTATTATTTGTAGCTGTACTCAGCCGATCATTTCTTGAATGTGTCGGAAAGTGTTGGTTTGTTTCCTGATATGAACATAATTATGTTTTGTGTTTATTCTATAGAGCGCTCCCAAATTATTCTAGCTCGATATTCATTTAATCAGCATGTATTAACATAGACATTAGCAGCACCATATAGCATCTTCATCATAGCATCTACAATCTTTGAGTGTGCCTGGTGATGTGGTTACTCAGATTTTATGGCTGCCAGCGTGCTGTGTGTAATTTTGAGGTTTCAGATACCCTCTGGCATGAACTGGAAGGCTACAATCATGGAAGATTAACAAATTGTGATATAAAAATTAAAGGAACAGAAGTGCTGACGACAATAAGCAAATTTCAGTTCGAAATCAGGAAGACGAGATGTGTTGCATTTCTTGAAGGTTACAGTTTTGACGGTGAGATCGTAGGGGAACGCAAATGAAATAAGCCCTGATGTTGTACCTTTAATTATATTCCTTCATCGATTAATTTGCTCTCATGTAGGCGGAAAGACATTTTCACCACCACGTAATTTTTTGCAGAGACAAGTCAAATGATAGCACTTGACCCTGCGATCTGGTATTCTAACTATTCACTTGCAACTACTTTGTCAAGTAAACATCCAAAGGAGACACATGGAGCTCGTCATAAACAAGACTGATTTGGCTGGGTAGAGAATCAGAAAACAAACGTTCTGGCACAAGAACTTTATTCACTTTTAGATCTACATTTACACACCAAAAACAACTCTTTCCTTACGTTTGCTCTGTGTAATTTTAATATCACCCAGCTTAATTTCTAATTTCTAATTTGAATCCGCATCTGAACCATCTAATTCATTCTACAACAAGTAATCTGACAAATATAGAAGTTTTTTCTACAAACTTTCTCTTTTGTGCATTAAACAGTTACTTCAGCCCTTTCTTGGAATTCTTCTAGCCAGGAGCGTTCGGTAATTTTAATTTTACCTCCCATGTCCTTAAACTGTTGTTAAAACATTCCAACTCCTCTTGGGTGCACACTGGCAACCTTTCCGTTCCCTATTCTTGCAGAATTTATGTATAAAAACCAAAGTTGATAACTTTTGCAAATAAGTGCGCATTAAATGTACATATTCTCGTATTTTTTAGGTACGACAAACGGTTGTTTGTTGCTATATGCACAGCATTGCCCATCCCTTTCAACGAGATCCTAAAAGAACTGGAACTTTATAAACAGATTTTTCGTATTTCGTTTAACATAATAAACGTGGTCAAATCCATCGTTTTTTTTTTTTTTTTGCCATTACTCCAACGTATGGTCATTTACCATTGGTATTTACACTACATGCCCATATACACTTTTCCCTATATTTCCGCAATTAATAGACGTTCTGTTAAAATTACAGTCTTTGCGAATTTAATTTATCACGAAATTTTGTTTTAAATAACTGTATTCAGTGCGCTGTTATTGCCTGTTTCTATTGGAGAACATGTGGGTAGTTCTTACTATTTCATAGCTCTTTAAGAAAAGCACAGTAAACTGTTACTGTTCCCACAACTACTACTATTCCACAGATCTAAGGAAAAGTAATCAACGCAGCGAACAGACTTAAACCCTATCGTATTACAGAAATTACTCCTTTAAGCGCAGTTAATGTGATAAGGTTACGAGAAAGTTAACTGAAAATGGAAGAATGAATTAAAAAACAAGAACTAGACTGTATGGTAAAGTGTTGGTGGGCACATAAGTTGCCAAGTTTGTTTAACTATGATGCAGAAAATTCGCTGGAAGATGCTTACGCATGCTCCACATAGTCCCCATCTCTCCCCACCCGGTTTCCAAATTTATGGACCCTTGAAGAAATACATTCGTGGCTGTCGAGTTACTTCATTTTTCCATAGACAACCATAAACATTTTTCCATTAAGGCAGTAGCCATCTTGTCTCATGGTGTGATAAATGTATTAAGTTGTGGCTATTACTTTTGAAATACTAAAGAATTTACATACTTTTTTTCATCTGTCTCCTTTTCATTAACTACTCCGTCTACTCTAATATAACTGTGGTGGTTCTTATTAACATTAAAATTTTCACACAATATTAGTTACTGCCCAAAATATTTATCAGTTCCATACTTGGAAGCGAGGCTGCACGTCTAAATGTGGTGTGTATGCGCAGTTAAGACTCGTAGGAAGAAATGCAGTACAGCTTACGAGGCGCTCAATAAAATTATCGAAACTGGGTATTTTTCATTATACCTGCATTATTTTACGCGCTTTGACACGTTCTTCACACAACACGACAGAATATTTACTTAAAACAGGGGATATTTCTTCCCCTCAATGGCTGCATGATCCATCTCTTTGAGAATTAATCAACACAGTAAATCTGCTGTTGACAGAGCGCAGTAACCTGTACAATTTTCGCGCTGGCTGAGACAAGCTATAGTAAAAGGACAGTTCTGCTTTCCTCTCATACTTACGTATTAAGCTCTCAACTAGTTTTAATAGGCAGTCCAAATTATGTTCTCTTGGAAACCTATACAATAGATAACAAAATCTACACATATCTCAAGGAGGGAAGTAACCATAAGATATTCTCAGCATTAATTAAGAATTTTTTATGAAGGATATTTCGCACTACTTTGAATGCTGTCTCACACAATCCGTACTGACTGATAGATCTCCGAAACCATGACTGTTTTCGACGCACTCATTATGAGTCTATGAGAAAGCACTTTGGCGGTGCATCTACGGCGGCCAATGAGAAGCGACAGCGCCTCGTGGTTCTCTGGCTTCGTTTAGTTTGAATGACTAAGAAGAGTTTAATTGGACGCTGACGATCGGCGTTGGCTGGTGTACCGTGACCCTATTACGACTGACCGAGATTTAAATCGAATCCAAGTCAGGGTTTATTGTTCATTCTCATATCTCGTGTTACATATGGCAACGCTTGGTGGAATTTTATTGATCGCGTTTCCAAAGCGCTTATATATGTTAATATGTTTGCTGCTAATTGAGATGAGTTGTTTCAGAAATACGATACAGAATAGGGTCCATCCGAAAATTGTGACAGTTCAATTTACCAAATTCCGCCTAGTGAGCATGTAGATGCATATAATAGTCATTTTATTTAAATGTGTCACTTGTCATGATTCATTGTACCAAATGTTTCGCACACAGACGTTGTGTAGCCATAACAACACACACTTCAAAAAACGTTTTGCATCACCTCGGTTACGAGAGTTCCGGAACCTGTACAGAAAATTGGAACAGAGATCAAAATAAACATAATTTCCGCACTTTCTATTGCTCGTGAAAACCACACATTGGATGTTGTACCACCATTCAGTGAGACCTTCAGAGGTCGTGGTCCAGATTGCTGTACACACCGGTACCTCTAATACTCAGTAGTACGTCCTTTTGCAGTGATGCCTGCCTGTATTCGTCGTGAAATACTATCTACAAGTTCTTCAACGCACTGTTGGTCCAGATTGTCCTACTCCTCAACCGTGATTCGGCATAGATCCCTCAGAGTGGTTGGTGGCTCACGTCGTCCATAAACAGCCGTTTTCAATCCATCCCAGGCATGTCCGATAGGATTCATGTCTGGAGAATATGCTGGCCACTGTACTCGAGTGATGTCGTTATCCTGAAAGAAGTACTCACAAGATGTGCACGATGGGGATGCGAATTGTCGTCCATGAAGACAAATACCTCGCCAATATGCTGCCGATATGGTTGCACTATCGGTCGGATGACGGCATTCACGTATCATGCAGCCGTTACGGCGCCTTCCATGACCACCTGCGGCGTACGTCGGCCCACATAATGCCACCCCAAAACAGCAGGAAACCTCCACCTTGCTGCACTCGCTGGACAGTGTGTCTAAGGCTTTTAGCCTGATCGGCTTGCCTCCAAACACGTCTTCGACGATTGTCTGGTTGAAGGCATGTGCGACACCCCTCAGCGAAGAGAACGAGATGCCAATCCTGAGCGGTCCATTCGGCATGTTGTTGGGCCCATCTGCACCGCGCTGCATGGTGTCGTGGTTGCAAAAGTGGAAGTTTAGCATCATGCAGCCTATTGTGCACAATTTGAGTCGTAACACGACGTCCTGTGGCTGCACAAAAAGCTTTATTCAGCATGGTGGAGTTGCTGTCAGGTTTCCTCCGAGCTATAATCAGTAAGTAGCGGTCATCCACTGCAGTAGTAGCCCTTGGGCGGCCTGAGCGACGCATGTCATAGACAGTTCCTGTCTCTCTGTATCTCCTCCATGTCCGAACAACATGGCTTTGGTTCACTGTGGGACGCCTGCACACTTACCTTGTTGAGAGCTATTCCTGTCACAAAGTAACAATGCGGGCGCTATCGAACCGCGGTATTGACCGTCTAGGCATGGCTGAACTACAGATAACACGAGCTTGTATCTCCTTCCCGGTGGAACGACTGGAACTGATCATGTCGGACCCCCTCCGTCTAATAGGCGCTGATCATGCATTGTTTACATCTTTGGGCGGGTGAAAATTTTGAGACAGTGAAAACGCATTTATTTTCATGATTGCCAACCCAACTCGTTTGTCATATCCGTGGCACTCTCTTCACTATTTCAAGACAATACAAAACGAACTGCCCTTCTTTGAACTTTTTCGATGGCCTCCGTCAACCCTATCTCATGCGGATCTCACACCGCGCAGCAGTACTCGGAAGAGGGTGGATAATATTAGAGTAAACAGCTTGTTAAGTAGATCTGTTACATTTTCTAAGAATTCTGCCAATAAATCAGTCTTTGGTTTGCTTCCCCCGCGACATCATCGATGTGATCGTTGCAGTTTAAATTATTCCTAATTGTAATCCTCAAGTATTTAATTGAATTTTCAGCTTTTAGATTTGTGTGTTTTATCGTGTTACCGATTTCAGCGGATTCCATTTACTACTCATACGGATGACTTCACAATTTTCTTTACTTACAGTCAACTGCCACTTTTCGGATCATACAGATATCTCGTCTAAATTACTTTGCAATCGGTTTTGATCATCTGATGACTTTATAAGGTGATAAATGACAGTATTATCTGTAAACAATGTAAGATGGCTCCTGAAATTATCTCCTAAATCGTTTCATGTAGATTACAAATAGAAGACGGCATGTAACACTGCCCTGGGGAACGCCTGCTATTACTTCAATTTTACTCCATGAGTTTTGGTCAATTACCACGAACTGTGACCTGTGACAGGAAACAATGAATCCAAGTCTGCAGCCGGGACGTTCATCCAGAGGCGCACAGTTTGATTAAAAGTCGCTTATGAGAAACGGTGCCAAAAGTCTTCTGGAAATCTAAAAGTACGTAGGAAATTTGACTTCCTCTGTCGATAGCACTCATCACTACATGAGAATCAAGAGCTAATTGTGTTTCACAAGAGCAATATATTTTCCGAATCCTTATTGGTTTTGTGTCAATCAATTGTTTCCTTCGAGGAAATTCACAATGTTAGAACACAGTATGTGCTCCAAACCCTATAGCATGTGTTCGAAACCCTACAGCTAATCGACGTTAGTGATATGGGTCAATAATTGAGAGGACTACTCGTATTTCTTTCCTTCGGTATTGGTGTCTCTTGTGTAACATTCCAGTATTTATCTACGGATCTTTCGTCGAGTGGGGGATTGTATATGATTGCTATGTATGGAGCTACTGTATCAGCATATTCTGAAATGTTCCTGACTGGTACACAGTGTAAACTTTATCAAGTGATTTAAGCTACTTTACTACATCGAGGATATCTACTTGTAAGTTACTCATGCCGGCATTTGTTCTTAATTCGAGTTGTGGAATATTTGCTTCGTCTTCGTCGATGAAGAAATTTCGGAAAACCGTGTTTAGTAACTCTCCTTTAGTGGCGCTGTCATCATTAACTTCAGCACTGTTATCGCACAATCAAGGTTCCTTGCGCCGCTGTACTCTGTGAGATTTCGAGACAGGGTTTCGTTGTGGACACTATTAAAATCATCTCGAATTGAAGTTAGCTCAAAATTTCGAGCTGCTGTTAAACTTTGCCAATCTTTTTGCGTTCTTTTAAATTAGCAAGCTTTTTTCGTTGCTTCTGCAACAGTGTTCTGGTCCGTTTTGTGTACCATGAGGGATCAGTACCTCCTCTTATTAATTTATTTGATACATCTTTCAATTACAGTTTGCACTAGTTCTTTGAATTTTCACCACACATGTAGACTGAGAGTGGAGACTGTCTTTTAGCAAGGCGCAAAGTGAATATTTATCTGCCTTTTTAAAAGCATATATATTGCATTTATTTTTAGTGGATTTCGATGTTACGGTATTCAGTCTCTCTAAAACAACCGTGTGGTCACTACTCCCTGAATCCCTCATGACGCACCGTATTTGCTCATGATTATTTGTTGCTAAGAGATCAAGCATGCTTTCATAAACATTTGCTCTTTGAGTGGGTTCCTGAATTAATTTTCCAAAATAATTTTCTGAGACAGCAGTCAGTAAGATTTTCGGCTATATTTTGTGCCCACCTTTAAACGTGTATTTTTGCCAACATACCGAGGATAGATTGATGTCAGCAGCAACTATAATTGTTAGTGTGGATTACCTGTTTGAAATAACTGTTCAGCAGATATAATATTTGAATCGAGGGAAAGGGGCTCCATGAAATGAATCAATTATTAATTTATTCTGGTTATAAAGCGTAACATCTACCCCACCTCAACACACTCCTTACTCGTGGAAGACATTCTTACCAAGTCCCGTAAGAGTGCTGGGAATATGTGTGCATCCACACACCACACCCATGTAAGGAAAGACTGGTAGTTTCCGGTGTGTAACCCTTCTCAAACAATGCTGCGGAGATTGCATTCACATTTGCACCTGTATGAAGAATTACTTTACTTCTGCATATATGGCCTATATAGGATCGATCATACGCTTGACTGTACAATGCTGGACGCCATGTGTCAGTTCATCTACTAGTCTCTGTCCTTCATTGCACTGTAACATGACAACTGTCTTGCCAGAGCCCCTTACATCACACCCAACCGTTTCTCCGGGACACGATCCGGTCGTTTTTATTTTAACGGATGGGTTCTGGATTCGTCAGTGACATCCGTAATCACTGGCCGTTGCTCTCTCCAGGCATTTGTATTCGGAGATTGCTGGTTAATACTGTGTGCTTGCCAGGTCGGATTATTCCCGTGGAACTGCTGATTATTCCGACTATGTTGGTTATGGTTATTTTGATTCGTGGTTTGCATCAGGTTGAATCTTCGCTCGTTAGGATTACCTTTCGACCAGCGAGGTTGGAAATGCACCGCATTGGCTTTCAATCTTTGGCCGTCGTTCAGCTGTTGTTTGTTATGCTGAGCTTGGAATCTCAGCTCTGTTGCGCTCTACTATTATTATTGCCTCTCGGTCTTGGGTACTTTGCAAAATTCTTGTGTACATTAGTCGCCGGCCCATTCCCACGATTTGAAGCCGTTAAGTCTTCGATGGTGTCGACGACAGAGAGGAAGTCTTCTGGAGCATATGTGAGTTTTTCACGAATCTCGACCGGTAACTTTGCCTTAGTAATCTTCAAAATATCCACCTGTGGGACTGGAGTGTCCCAATATCTACATTTTGGAGTGGGCATTGATAATCACGTCCGTACATGTTGGTTTCCTAAATATTTGAAACGCATGTCTAACATTTTTATATGAATCATCAGATCTAGGAAATTCATGTTTTCGGCTACTTCAGTTTCTGTCGTGAATTTTATCTTGGAGTGCATACTGCGTAACTTCTGTGCCACATCTTCTATTTGCCTTTTACTACCTCTATAAATAATAATTGAGTCAACGACATTTCTTCTGTAATATACTACACTCCTGGAAATTGAAATAAGAACACCGTGAATTCATTGTCCCAAGAAGGGGAAACTTTATTGACACATTCCTGGGGTCAGATACATCACATGATCACACTGACAGAACCACAGGCACATAGACACAGGCAACAGAGCATGCACAATGTCGGTACTAGTACAGTGTATATCCACCTTTCGCAGCAATGCAGGCTGCTATTCTCCCATGGAGACGATCGTAGAGATGCTGGATGTAGTCCTGTGGAACGGCTTGCCATGCCATTTCCACCTGGCGCCTCAGTTGGACCATCGTTCGTGCTGGACGTGCAGACAGCGTGAGATGACGCTTCATCCAGTCCCAAACATGCTCAATGGGGGACAGATCCGGAGATCTTGCTGGCCAGGGTAGTTGACGTACACCTTCTAGAGCACGTTGGGTGGCACGGGATACATGCGGACGTGCATTGTCCTGTTGGAACAGCAAGTTCCCTTGCCGGTCTAGGAATGGTAGAACGATGGGTTCGATGACGGTTTGGATGTACCGTGCACTATTCAGTGTCCCCTCGACGATCACCAGTGGTGTACGGCCAGTGTAGGAGATCGCTCCCCACACCATGATGCCGAGTGTTGGCCCTGTGTGCCTCGGTCGTATGCAGTCCTGATTGTGGCGCTCAGCTGCACGGCGCCAAACACGCATACGACCATCATCGGCACCAAGGCAGAAGCGACTCTCATCGCTGAAGACGACACGTCTCCATTCGTCCCTCCATTCACGCCTGTCGCGACACCACTGGAGGCGGGCTGCACGATGTTGGGGCGTGAGCGGAAGACGGCCTAACGGTGTGCGGGACCGTAGCCCAGCTTCATGGAGACGGTTGCGAATGGTCCTCGCCGATACCCCAGGAGCAACAGTGTCCCTAATTTGCTGGGAAGTGGCGGTGCGGTCCCCTACGGCACTGCGTAGGATCCTACGGTCTTGGCGTGCATCCGTGCGTCGCTGCGGTCCGGTCCCAGGTCGACGGGCACGTGCACCTTCCGCCGACCACTGGCGACAACATCGATGCACTGTGGAGACCTCACGCCCCACGTGTTGAGCAATTCGGCGGTACGTCCACCCGGCCTCCCGCATGCCCACTATACGCTCTCGCTCAAAGTCCGTCAACTGCACATACGGTTCACGTCCACGCTGTCGCGGCATGCTACCAGTGTTAAAAACTGCGATGGAGCTCCGTATGCCACGGCAAACTGGCTGACACTGACGACGGCGGTGCACAAATGCTGCGCAGCTAGCGCCATTCGACGGCCAACACCGCGGTTCCTGGTGTGTCCGCTGTGCCGTGCGTGTGATCATTGCTTGTACATCTCTCTCGCAGTGTCCGGAGCAAGTATGGTGGGTCTGACACACCGGTGTCAATGTGTTCTTTTTTCCATTTCCAGGAGTGTATATTCGTCAGAAGCTCTGGATTCAGCTCGAAGAAAGTTTTTTCTAGCTGGTTAATAGAAATGTCTGCTATTGTTCCTGCTGAGCAGTTTCCCATAGCGAGTCCATCGCGTTGTCTGTAACTCCAATCACCCACTACGTCAGAAACATGCACATTTTTATTGTGTTACACAGAATAGTAAAACTTCCATTATGTGAAATTGAAGTGAAGAAAGAATTTGACATATTAAGACAGGTCGCCCTTGCAAATAATTATGACCCAGATATAGTTAACTCCATACATAGTAAAATTTAAAAAGTTGAAAAGGAGCGAGAAACGACAGGTAAAACCGACATCCGAAAAGGATAAGTGCGCCACTGTGAAATATACAGCCAAAACATCACATAAAATCGAACATATATTCCGAACAAACGGGGTCAAAACTGCATTTAGGACTTCCGATAACTAAAAAAGACTAGTGCATCATAACTTGCCACGGAAAAGTAATAAATATAGTAAATCTGGGGGTCTACAAAATACCATGTCATGAATGCAAAAAAAGCTATATCGGACAGACAGGCAGGTCCTTTGATGTACGGTTTAAAGAACACACGTATCCCAGTAATAAGACAGCGCTAGGTTTACATATGCAAGAGGAGGATCATAATATTGGTAACATCGACGAACAGATTCAAATTCTACATGAAGTTACAAAAAGTAAGCGATTAGACATTTTAGAACAACTGGAGAATTATGTTACGAGACGCAGAGAACCTGCCAAACTCCTCAATGAACAGAATGGATTTGCAACAGACGCATACTTCAACATTTACGACGATCTGTTCATCTGAGCGAATCGTTTTTACTACATACGTGCTTCAGCTGAGGATGGAGCCTTCCGGCGGTCGAGTATCGCACTGTCTTGTACGGGCCGCAGCAGATGTCAACAATCTCTAATGTGGAGGAGCGTGCCATCCACCTGCAGTAGAGCACTACACTCGTCGTCCTGCCCGTGTCGTCCCTGTCGTACTAATGGACAACGGCCTAAACAGGCAATAGCCGGAAATACAGCGCCATTGGGCGTCAGAAATACACTCTACAAGTGCTACTGCTGTTTTCATCTATAGCAATGTTTTCTCCTTGTTCTGAAATGTAATTTCACTGATTTAACGATCTGTTCAGTAATTTTAAATTTTATATACGTTTCACCTAAACATTTATGTTAAATTTGTCATATTTTAGGCTTTTGAAAAATAAAGACTATCTTATAGAGGACGCGCGCATCCATCCCAACAAGGGTGAACAAAATGTAACAAATTTTTATATCTATATAAGCCCGGTGTTTTACACTTTATAGCCAGTTTGACAATGCATGAACCTGTGTTCAGTGTATGCCGCCTTTAGGTATGAACTATATGTATTTCGCATAAACTCAGTTAGATTACTATTAAGCCTGGTTAAACATTGCACTTATTTTTAGGTTTAATATAAATTTTCATTTGTATTGTTTTAGAATCTGAAGATGGTCATTGTATGGCCGAAACCGGGTATGACTGTGTCATAAGAGTGTGATAGCGTCTACAAATAAACAAAAAAATTATTACACTGTACTGACTGTCACTATGTCCACTGGCTGACGCAGCTCGCAGATTTTACCATTTATGCAGCAGCCCTTGTCCCCTTGAGAAATCCAGTAGCGATTCTTCGTGAGGTACACATGCTGTCCTGTGAAGCAATCAGTATGATTGGAATGAACACGCTTGGTACGCCACAGTCACGGTGTAGATATTTTATTGACCAGTTTCAGCAGTCTTGTGCTACCATTATCTGATCTTACGTAACTTGCAACAAAATTGACATGTTTCGTTGCATTAAACCAAAGCATAAAAGGAACTCCCTACATACTCATATCTTGATAAAAATCCAGCTGATAAAACACACACATTTGGTAAAATGCACATATATGATGAAAAGCACAGTCAAAATCCTTGTATCATCCATCCATGCTGGTGGCGAACACGAATCTGAGCTGCTGTTGAAACTGTTCATCTTGGAGCAAAAAAAGTGTCTACACTGCCTTCATGGCATTCAAAGTGCGCTCATTCTGAATCTTTGTGGCTTAAGTCCACTGTCTCTTCTGTTGTTTCTATCTCTGTTTTAAATGTATTAACTTATGCATCTAACTCATATCCTTTTACAATTCCTTCTGCACATGAATTTGAATTGCATTGTCGGAGAAGCCAGGCGATATTACTACAACTTACCCACTCCATAGATAAAGTTTGTTATATGATTTGGTGATAGTATCACATATCTACGAGATTAACCTAGCATAAATGATCCAATGATTGTGTCACCACATGCTTGTGCAGAAAGATTCCTTGTGAAGGTCTGTGAAGCTCACGAACGACTTTCAGATCTTGATTTCATTGAGGTCATGATAGTGTGTATACTCCAGAGTAGCACACCGGACGTGCAGTAAGTAGCACGATGGTTCAAATCCATAGCTATCCACCAAGGTTAATTTTTTCTGTGATTTCTCTAAATTGCTCCAGGGGACTGCTGGGATGGTTCCTTCCCTAAACTTGAAACAATTTGAGCATGTGAACTTCGACCCCTTTACCTGTGCTAAGTGCAGCTGCTGACACTAGTTTCATTATATTCCTGTACTCGTGAATCTTTGAGGCATTCTTTTGTCCTTTTGAGGTCATGTGTGTTAGTCATGCATTGACCAGACACTTTTGGGGTATGCTCTTTACTGTTACAGGTTTTTAAGAATATTAGTTCTAATAAACCAGGAGTTCCTTCATATTCCATATCCCCAATTTGTATTACATTCTCCGTTAAATGTATTAGTTGCTTACCTAACACTATGGTTTTTTCCAGCCAATCCAGTATGTTGTGGCTACCTCATTATTACTGTGATGGCAAGGAAGTCAGTAATAGAAAGTAAGCCCTTATCTTTTCTCTCTGCTACTTCTTCTTCTTCTCCTTCATCTTCCTTCCACCTCCATCCATTGTGCATGATAACCCTTTCAGACCATCGGTTACAAGTGCAAAGGCTTATGAGAGATTCTGATCTGTTGCAACTGCCATAATTTATCAGTCATGAATACCGTCAAGTGGCTTTCATTTCCTAATTAATTTCATGTTTTGTCGATGACATGCTCCTGTGTCTAAGCCATTTTTGAGATTGCGTTTAACTTACATATGCTTTAAAACT
Source organism: Schistocerca serialis cubense (assembly GCF_023864345.2). Lineage (NCBI taxonomy): Eukaryota > Metazoa > Arthropoda > Insecta > Orthoptera > Acrididae > Schistocerca > Schistocerca serialis. The sequence continues at coordinate 64,101 of NW_026048513.1, forward strand.
ACTGACAGTCAAGTGTCTTAGTTATCACCTTGATATATCCATGTATAGCCATTAGTTTTGTGTTGATTTCTTCAATTTTCTTTTTGCAATACAGCTGATATTACTTTACTCTAGCATTCAACACCTCAAAATTTACAGCCCCTGCCTCAATAAGACTTTGCAGTTCCATTCATTTAGCGTTCATTGCCTCAATTTTGCTGTCAAGGCCAAAATCTACACTGAAACACCGCAGAGCTAACGTCATTTATCGACAGATAATATTACTATGACATCGCCAAATAGACGGCTTTTAAATACTTCCACTGGGTAGAAATCCCTTTTCGATATCGTATCAACAATGACATGCTTATACCCATTGGCGTTCAAACAGTGAGATTGGTTGAAAAGCAGTGCGTTCATGTCAAATGGCAGCTGCTGCAACAACTTCACCTCAACTGCAAGGAAATCACATATCTTTAGTTACGCTCATTTGCTGCTCTTTCTTAGTCGCCACAGTCGGCATTGGTACAAAAAAAATGGCTGTGAGCACTATGGGACTTAACTGCTGTGGTCATCAGTCCCCTAGAACTTAGAACTACTTAAATCTAACTAACCTAAGGACATCACACACATCCATGCCCGAGGCAGGATCCGAACCTGCGACCGTAGCGGCTGCGTGGCTCCATACTGTAGCGCCTAGAACCGCTCGGCCACTCCGGCCGGCGGCATTGGTACATACACTGCCTTGTAGCAGAGAGTGTTGATCTATGTTGCGACACCGTACCATATGACATTTCTCTCACAAGTGGGAAAACTATTTATCAATAGCTGCAAATATATATTCGCTACTTCTGCTGTTATTACTATTATTATCTTACCTGTGTCTATACTGGTGTGGATAAGACATTTAGGTGGTGTGCTTGGTACTATGCTGCATGGCTGATAAGCGCTTCAGAGCTGAAGGTGGCACACCCATTCCTGTGAGAACAAGTACATTCATTTAACCTTTAATTATTTATCATTGCATAATTGTTGACAATATCGTCATTAGGATTTATAGAACACCTCAGCAACAACAGCAAGTTGCTTCAATCAGTTTACTGTTAGCATTTCCTTTGTGTGGTGCAGTGGACAAAAAAAGTAAATACAGAAAATTGAATGCCTAGCAGCATGGTGTGAGAACTTCTTTTTCAGATACTTAAAGCCGATGTCTTCATCAATCGTTGCCATTGTCATGGCGAAAATGTCGTGAGAGAGTGCTTGGATTAAAAAACGAAAACAAAAAAACGCAATGTGCTACTGCTGTAACAGTAACAAAATAAATTACACAAACCATAATAAGAACTGTAGTTAGTTGTACATAGATGAATATTCATGCACTTCTTGTGAAGACGCATTTTAAACAGCTCCAATGTACACAGCACTTCGTACACATCAGTTTTAGTATTGTGATGATACCATATAGCCCCACGTAAACAGAGGAGGGGTGCTCAGAGCAGATTGCGTGGGGCAGGAGAGCCCTGCCTTGCCATTCCCGCACCTCCTTGGCCTTTGTATGTAGCCGGATGTCATGATTCCTGGAATGACCTTGGACATAAGGAAATACTGATGCTGCTGTCAGCATAATATACCATCCATAAGTGTCTCGGGTGTAATATGGCATTACAGATAGCTAAGTGCTAATGTTGATATCAGCATTTTCCGTTCAGAATGCCCACTACCATCCTACTCATATCGTGGCATAGCTATGTTCACCGATAATCTTACAAGCAATACCATAACGGTTGTGAAGTATTGGTATGGGATGAATGCTTTGCAGGAATTCAACGTGTCTGACTTAGGGGAGTACACAGAACTGCATACGGATACTGCAGACACTTATTTGCAGACACTCTCGAGCAATTCCAGAGTGTGCGCATGAGCACGTATATGCTGGTTGCTCCCTACTGTTAAACCTTGCCAGGGCTTTAATGTGACTCCACGTTGAGGAAAACTCGTTACAGTATCGAACAATTTACCATATCGATATGCTGCTACTTTTCAAATGTAGGTTTCATGTGGGCTTGGCCAGTGCATGCACAGGCATGTTGAGGCAAATACATTATTGGTTGTGAACTTCAATGCATCTGATGACTTCTGTTACATCATGTACCATAATGTAAACAACATATATGCACATGACCAGCCACGATCACTGGAAACTGGAGGAATTCAATGGCTACCCAATGAATAAATCGTCAGATTAATTAAATTCTCGGATGAGGCTTATGATTCTCGTCTAGCACATGTCATGGAGTCACAAGTGGCATTTCCTGATATTTTGTCTGACGCCCACAGTGAGGTGCCAATATATTCAGAGCGCCTAATCCCAAGCTACGGTTCCATCCCTAAATACAAAACGAGGCTGTGACGGGATGGGAGGGGGTGGGGCAGGAGCGTAAACAGAGACATGTAATGCTTTACAGAAACCTGCAGCAGTGTATCAATTTGGGTATGGAACTCATTAGACTCACCTGTACCATTTCCTTCAACATATCTCTCGACTTAATGCTGCCAAAGCAGAATTATGTCAAAAGTATTAGACAATCTAGCTCAAAAAAACGACGCAGCAGGAAGAAACGATCCCAATGAGATGTAAATCGGTAGATGTGATCAGATGTACAGACAAACCAACGATTATTGTTTCACGAAAATTGAATGATTTATTCAAAAGAAAGAGCTTTACAAATTGAGCAAGTTATTATGCTTCCTCCCTGACCGAGGAGAAAAATTACATTAACTAAGAAAATTATTTATATTTTGAGAATGAGAGCATGTAGAATAGTACTCAATTGCCTAAATAATAGGTTCGCAATTCCTAATTTGCGACATCGTGAATAGTATTACAGGCTCGCCGACTTTATTCATACTTGAACATCGGATTACATAATGAAATAAGAACCTTAGGCTCTGAAAATGATTGCTATCGTTAAGGGGAGGTTTACTATCTTTGGCCCGAAAAAAGTATGTTTTTTGAGAATTTTTTCTCGGGATGTGTTACAGACATCAATGTCAAATTTGGTCAAAGTGTTTACTGATATTTCCTCTACAAACTGGAATTTTTCGACCGCAAATATCGAAGAGCAAAGGTGGAAGTGCCGTCGGAACGAAACAAAATTTCGATGTTGACCTCCACGCGCGGTGTGTCACAGGTCAGCCGGCTCGTCTGAAATCAAAATTGAGTTGACGTTAGCGAAGTATATACGATTCTATAGGAGTTGTATCTCGCTTAAATTATTTGTACCATAGGAAACAAAATCGCGGCCATTTGAAAAAAATAGGGTTTTTGTCATCGATTTTTCGACTTCGTCGGCCAAGTAAAAATATTTATAGTTGATGGATCGGAATAAAAGTGGAACAACTCCTAGACAATTTAGTTAGCTTCGTCGCAAACAAATAATCGGTTCAGTAGATTTGAAGTTACCATACCGCGCGATGAAAAAAAGTCATTTCGAGGGAAACGCGTTTGAAATTTTACCTACAAATGCAATATTATGCAACTTACGTTCAATCTGCTGTTCCGGGTCCATACACTAGTCCTTCCTCTTCCTCATAGGAGGCATTCTGCTCAATGTGGGCCATCCTGCGCTCCTCCAGAGCCTTTCGTTCAGCCGGTGACAAGCTGTTTTCGGCCACTTGAATCCGGTGGTCGTCCGAATGCTTGGCGAACTGCGTCGAATAGAGTCCTAGGGTGACGTCCATCGTTGTCATGATCTTCAGAATTGCTGAATACCCTTCGTTGAAGCTGCTCACTGCCATGAAAGTCGCAATCTCCACAGTCATCGCACAAGAATGCAAATGCTTGGGGGCTCACTCCAAACACACTCGTTCAAACTTTCATTTGAATTTTGTGTGTTTCCTCCCAAGCACCGGTACAATAACTCGTCCTCCAAAAAGGGCCTCGCAGATCGGATGAATCACTTTTTGAACTTCTTTCGAGAGCGGCTGGTCGGGTTGATATTCGTCCAGATTTTCGGTATCCTGTGCAATGCGCCCTTGCACCAACTAGTTTCCCCAGCCGGACAATTTTGGTGTTGTGGGTGGTCATCCGTCGAACACTTGTGGAAATACGTTGCTCAAATTGCCTTCTTCATCTGTTCCACCGAATTGGAATGCCGTCGGATTGCCAAGCCGTAGTACGTCGTAAGCTCCTTGATCACTTTATCAGTAAGCTACCCTTGTCCTTTTCCTCCGATGCCTTTGCTTTGTTTCTTCGCATTACTAAGCCGCGTGCCCGTTCTTTTCTCTACGTGTCCTACGCATTCTTTCCTCTCGATGATCATATCTGGGTACAGGTTCAAATCAACGAAGCATTTGAAAGTTTTTGTATCGCTGTCCCCAATATAGTACTCGTACTTCACGCTGAATAACTCTTCTGAACGTCAAAACATCTCCTTCACAGCGTCGACCTCTATTTTTCCCGCGCTTCCGGAATGATTAGCGCTCCATTGTTCTTCATGAGACTCGTGTCATTTTTCATACTCCCCGGATCTAGTGACGCTCTCTTATCACAACAAATCTGACAGAACGATGACTTTACTTGACAATCTAACACTTTCTTGGAATATTTGCCGATTAGCGAAGTTATTCCGAATAATGAGGAAATGCTGCGCTTCTTCCATCGCCTGAGACATATATGCGTTCGTTCCTGCCCCTTCTGTCCGTTTAGTTCAACTTCCTCAGACACTGCTCTCGTCCGAACGACCTCAAATACAGCCTTCGCAGCAACATACACATTTTCCAGGCAATTGTAGTACAGAGTAGTAGAGAAGCCAACTGACACATCCATGAGCCCACAAAATAAGTCCACACCGCGCATACCTTGTCCTAACAGACGCATAACGAACGTAGGACGACGATTAATTTCATACGACTGGTTCACCGTCGGAGATGATTTGACATGACGTGCGGAACACTTGCATCCTATAGTCAGCTTAAAACCAAGGACTCGTTCACTGGTCCTGGTGAATTTGACGTCACCGTTCCAGGCCATGCACTTCAATATTGTTGAGAAAAAGTTGAAGAGTGCCAAAAAGTCCAGCATCACGTAGGAAAATCCAGGATCATTCTTGATGTCATCGTAGTCAGTGAATTTCAGCTTTATCGGGGATGTGCTCGCGAACGTAGTCTCGTGCTCGGCCGTGTGCTGGTTCCCTCTGCATTTCCTCGGCCTCTCAATCGAGCGACAGTCTCTCCCGGGTTTTCGCGGTATTTTCGTTGCACTTGTCACACGTGAGCTTGTTAACACGCCGGTTACACAGATAAACTGATCCAAGAAGCGAATCTTACGTAGGAATCTACACTCCTGGAAATGGAAAAAAGAACACATTGATACCGGTGTGTCAGACCCACCATACTTGCTCCGGACACTGCGAGAGGGCTGTACAAGCAATGATCACACGCACGGCACAGCGGACACACCAGGAACCGCGGTGTTGGCCGTCGAATGGCGCTAGCTGCGCAGCATTTGTGCACCGCCGCCGTCAGTGTCAGCCAGTTTGCCGTGGCATACGGAGCTCCATCGCAGTCTTTAACACTGGTAGCATGCCGCGACAGCGTGGACGTGAACCGTATGTGCAGTTGACGGACTTTGAGCGAGGGCGTATAGTGGCCATGCGGGAGGCCGGGTGGACGTACCGCCGAATTGCTCAACACGTGGGGCATGAGGTCTCCACAGTACATCGATGTTGTCGCCAGTGGTCGGCGGAAGGTGCACGTGCCCGTCGACCTGGGACCAGACCGCAGACGCACGGATGCACGCCAAGACCGTAGGATCCTACGCAGTGCCGTAGGGGACAGCACCGCCACTTCCCAGCAAATTAGGGAGACTGTTGCTCCTGGGGTATCGGCGAGGACCATTCGCAACCGTCTCCATGAAGCTGGGCTACGGTCCCGCACACCGTTAGGCCGTCTTCCTCTCACGCCCCAACATCGTGCAGCCCGCCTCCAGTGGTGTCGCGACAGGCGTGAATGGAGGGACGAATGGAGACGTGTTGTCTTCAGTGATGAGAGTCGCTTCTGCCTTGGTGCCAATGATGGTCGTATGCGTGTTTGGCGCCGTGCAGGTGAGCGCCACAATCAGGACTGCATACGACCGAGGCACACAGGGCCAACACCCGGCATCATGGTGTGGGGAGCGATCTCCTACACTGGCCGTACACCACTGGTGATCGTCGAGGGGACACTGAATAGTGCACAGTACATCCAAACCGTCATCGAACCCATCGTTCTACCATTCCTAGACCGGCAAGGGAACTTGCTGTTCCAACAGGACAATGCACGTCCGCATGTATCCTGTGCCACCCAACGTGCTCTAGAAGGTGTAAGTCAACTACCCTGGCCAGCAAGATCTCCGGATCTGTCCCCCATTGAGCATGTTTGGGACTGGATGAAGCGTCGTCTCACGCGGTCTGCACGTCCAGCACAAACGCTGGTCCAACTGAGGCGCCAGGTGGAAATGGCATGGCAAGCCGTTCCACAGGACTACATCCAGCATCTCTACGATCGTCTCCATGGGAGAATAGCAGCCTGCATTGCTGCGAAAGGTGGATATACACTGTACTAGTGCCGACATTGTGCATGCTCTGTTGCCTGTGTCTATGTGCCTGTGGTTCTGTCAGTGTGATCATGTGATGTATCTGACCCCAGGAATGTGTCAATAAAGTTTCCCCTTCCTGGGACAATGAATTCACGGTGTTCTTATTTCAATTTCCAGGAGTGTATATCGCAATATTTACCGATGGTCTGTAAGTGGAGTAGAGACGCAGCGCCATCTAGCGACCGCTTGAGTCAGTTTTAGCCATGGGCAACACATAGAATAATTTATCGCGGCTACAAAGTTGAAATTGCCGAAAAAAAACAGGACGTTAGAAAGGCCGATTTCAGGCTGGTGCATTTTTTTGTACAACTGCGAATAACAAACATTTCCGTTCCGTATTCGGAAAAACCGTTTCAGGGGTGGATTCTAAACACTTTTATGGATCCAAAAATGCAATTTAAAAAAATCGATTTTTTGAACCAAAAGGTAGTAAACCTCCTCTTATTAGCGATCTGCATGAGGTGTAAAAAATGGCTGCTAATTGTTCGTCACCAAGCTGTTATTCCGGAACGCATTACAGGTACTTACAGGAACCTGAACATTTGGTCTGTCAGCTGTGAAAATAGTGGTAATTAATCTTAAAATAAATAAATTTGCTCTACTCTCACTTCATGCAATTATTAATATCTAATAATCACACATGCTTACACAAGCAATGACCAAGACAGAGAACACTACGCGACGTGAAGAAGACGAGAGAGAATTTATAAATGAAAAGTCAGGAACGACTTACGAAATTCAGAGACATCTTTTCTTGATTCTTATGGCAATTACTGATATAGAGAGTGAATCACCTAAAACTTGCATCGCAAATATTGCGGAAGTGGAAATTGCTAGTCACGTGCGGTTTTCACAGAATGGGTGGTAGGCAGCGGCTCGCATTGTTACCCAGTCAACAGATTATGATATTGCTTAGAATGTGTGTATTTTTTGCAAACATAACTTTTTTCGGTGGAACAATGTCTGTTGACATCAACAAACTAAATGTAGGGTAAATTAGAACTTCACTGGTGTTCGTTGCGAGTCGTTTCGAGATATCGACATTTGAACAGGTCCCACACTGACACTTGTGCAATACCTGTGCTAGCACATACTAATGAATTACGCAAGTGCATATTCTAGTTATGTGCATCCTGACCAGTAAAGGGACAACAGACCACCACAGGTTGTGTTCAGCATGGCCACTGGCAGCGGCAATACAAGCTTCCAATCTGGTATGGAACGACTGCTGCACATCTGTTACCATTTCAGCAGAGGTACCCAAACAGGCTGCACTAATACGTCCCTGCGTATCGTTGGATGTAATTGGTACGTCCTTATAAAATCGTCCTTCAGCTTTTCCCACAGAAAAATGTCCACAGGCGTCAAATCTGGGGAATGGGTTATCCAAGGTACAGATCCTTTGAGTCCAACGATTTGGAAACAATTCGTGAAGACATTCTGTAGTATTTCGTGTACTATGGCTGGACAGCCATCGTGTTGGTACCACAGATTCCTCTTAGTCTGCAGAGCAACGTCTTCTAGTACCCGTGGAAGATGGTCTGTTAGGAAGCTGCAATATTCGTGCTTGTTCAGTGTCACGTCTATGAGCGAATGGTTCACTATCCCACTTCATGGACGCTGACACACCATATGATGATGCCAATGGGGATTGTTAACAGAATAATAGTGCCTGTTTCGGCAGTTCACCTGGCCGTCATTGGTACATGTGGCTTCATCAACAAACAAGATACATAATACAGATAGAGTATCCTGAGTTATTGTCCAGGTACAAAAGTTAACGCGATTCTCATAACCGTTTCCGTGCAGCTCTTGATGGAGGAAGATGTGATTGGGAAGGAACCTATATCGATGGAGAATGCGTAGGACACTTGCTTGCGTCACGTCACTTACTCATGCGATTCTGTGGAAGTTAATATGTGGATCAACTGCAACAGCAGCAAGAACATTAGTTTCACTTTCCTCTGTCCTCATTTGTTTCCTTCTGTTACGTGGTCTAGGTGTCACACTACCACTTACACATAAGTAGTAGAAGAGGTTGATAAATAATTGCCGAGATGATTGACATCTACTGCGATATCTCGACGCACACACCATAAAAGAACAAACTGAATTCTCCATACATCATTGGCAAGTCGGCTTTCTTTGCATTGTTAAATACCATCGTCCACACACGACCTACCGCTTTGACTGTCACGCACTAAGTCGCAGAGCACTAATGGAACACAAAAATGGTTCAAATGGTTCAAATGGCTCTGAGCACTATGGGACTTAACTTCTGAGGTCATCAGTCCCCTAGAACTTAGAACTACTTAAACCTAACTAACGTAAGGACATCACTCACATCCATGCCCGAGGCAGGATTCGAACCTGCGACCGTAGCGGTCGCGCGGTTCCAGACTGTAGCGCCTAGAACCGCTCGGCCACCTCGGCCGGCCATGGAACACACAAGCACACTTCAAGCAAACATAATAACATCGTACCTAGCAACTATGCAGGCTGAATGACACAAACAAGTGTTGGTGTGGAAACGTTTCAAAATACGATACCTTGTAGGAGACTCGCACTAGAACCCTGCAGGAAACACCACTGACAGTCTGATTTATCGTAGTTTTAGTCTGGTAATGTCATCAGGCACCCTACAGTTAAAAAAAGTGCATCTTTCCAAACAAAACTACACTTCCTAAGTTTTATTACCATCTGCTGATCGGCTAACACTACGAGCCCCTGGATACCAATCCTTCTGTGAAAAACCACACATTATTAGCACTTTTCATTTCTGCAAAATTTGCGGTGAAATTTATTTATATATATATTTGTGTGTGTGTGTGTGTGTGAGTGCGTGTGTGTGTGTGTGTGTGTGTGTGTGTGTGTGTGTGTGTGTGTGCCTATGTTTCCATAATACTTCTTTCTTAAAACTACTGGACATTAACATATTCATATACTGAATCGAAGAAAGCGCCCCTTATGAAAAACAGGTAATTCAAGGTCATCCACTTCTTCTTCCACTAATTTTGTCAATGTTGCGGGTCCTCGGTTGTCACTGATAACGCCACAGCCCTTGTCATTGTTTTGGAGGTTCCTATGAAGTAAATAATGCTTATTTCGCAAGGAATGGTAGTGGAGAAAACACTGAACATTTGTAAATTTATACGCTAATTCAATTCTTGCGAATCTCACCTTTTTCTCACAACTGCATCTTCAAATTGAAGCTGTGACAACACAGTCCAGGTACCAAAGGCGAGCAAGAATAATCACAATAGATTTAAGAATAGCGTTTTCCATCTTCTTATCCTCGCTTAGTCATTTCCTTTCCCGTCCCATTTGCAAGTAGTGCGAGGGAAAAACGACTGTCTACATGCCACGACACGAGCCCTATCTTTCTTGTCCTTACACGAAATGTGATGTGATGGTAGTAGGATCGGTCTACATTCAGCTTGAAATGCCGGTTCTTCAAATTTTCTCAATAGTATTACTCGTAAGGAATTTCGCCTTCACTCTGGGGATCACCATTTGAATTACGAATGCATCTGCGTAGTCACGCTTGTTAATCGAACCTACCACTAACAAATCTAGCAGCCCGTCTCCGAATCTGTGAGTTATACGTTTTTAACGTTGCGAAATACCAACGAGCCTTCTTTCCAGATAGTATTCACATTTTCTCAGATAATTGTTTGTTCCTAAGGAGCTTATTATGTTTACTAATGCGATAATTTTTGTTTGTTTTCTTCTGTTGCTCAATCTTCATAACCTCTCACGTGTTTTAAGATGCGATCTTATTGCTGTTGACAGATGAAACTGTTACTTCTACAGATAGAAGTTCAGACGTTGTTTTCTTTTTATATAACCCATAATTTCTAACTATTAGCTTTGCACTAATATGTTAACACACAGTTTTTAAAGCCGTTGTAGCTCTAGCCATGATGTAGGTACAGACACAGTTACATTACTTTTACGTTTAATATCGGATTCGAGGAATTAGAAGTGTTCGATTCACTTTGCGAATTCCACTGGTACGTGTTTAAATAACAAAGATTGACTTATGGGGATGCATAACATTGGAAACAGGTAGTTTTGGAGATAAGTCATGTGTGGTTGTGTCCCAGCAATACGAAACATAACAGTTCGCGCAAATCAAGTCAAAATTTCCGTAGAACAAAAGCAAGTATCAACTCCTTTGTAAACCTGTGGAACATCTGTGTGGACTATTGTATATATAACATTCAGCATATGTGTGAGTCACCAGATTTCTCAGAGACTGATCATATATGTTCTGTCTACACCAGAAATAGTACTTCTACATCTACGTGGATACCCTGCAAATCACATTTAAGTGCCTGGCAGAGGGTTCATAGAAACTCCTTCACAATTCTCTATTATTCCAATCGTATAGCGCACGGAAAGAACGAACATCTATATATTTCCTCAAGATAGGTACAATGACATATACATGACTGTCATGAGTAATAGTGTAGGGCAGTTTGTCAACTGGGAATTGACATGTGACTTTTTCCTGCTGCAACTATTTGCTTTGAATTGGAATTGCGCCCTAGCTCTTTACTGAGCCTGTTGCCTGTGTTAACCTCACTTGTATCTTGTGCACCTATATTTAATTCACACAATTTCTCAGCACTGAATCACACCTTAACTTTCACTGAGCCTTTTGCCAATGTTTACTTCAGTTGCGTACAGTACATGTAATGCATACACATTTCCCATCATTCAGCCTTATCTTGTTCTCCAGGCACAAAACCTGTCTTTTTTGTTTTGCTTTGTTTGTAAGGAGGTTCAGTGTCACTTCGTTCGCTAAAGAAATATACAAAAGTATTTTCTCACGAGCTCAACAGTACCTTATAGAGTCACAAAATTTGCCATTCTTGATTATGGTGATGCTGTCCTCTCAGGTCGTTCGTACGAGAGCTAACGCAGCAACAGTTCACGCCTGCCTGCTTGCTACTATCATGTATATTCGTCAATACGCCCGTGTTCCCTCCATCGTCTTCTCAATCATTGCCCTCCCTCTTAATTGTGTTTAACCTTTACACCACCGTCTAAACAACACAGTAGAAATACTCGTGCCCAACGAAGTAAAATCCCTTCTTACCACTGTACTACACAGCCATGTTCTCTAAATCATCTTATGTAACTTGATCCTACTTTAGAATAATCTTCCTCAAGACATCAGGGCAATTAAAATCCTGTCAGAGTTCAAAAGACAGCTAATGGTCAACTGTCTGTCACATAACTGTTTCTTCCACGTTTCTGTCTGCAGCACATTCTCGTCAAACCTTCCCACCCCTATCACTTTTCCTTTCTTCTTATCTGCAGAGTTTTCCGTAGAAATTCTTTTATTTCCTAATAGCCATTGTCACTTTCATTTCAATCCTCTCTTCTGTCATTGCCCCTTCCACTTCTGATAATACTAAACGTACCTTCAAATGTGCTAACCAAATCAGTATCATTCTTAATGCCTTCTACTATTATTATTGTTGTTAATTATTGTTTTATTAATAAAGCAAATTTTTCTTATTGTGATTTTTCCCAGATCATTGAAAGAGAGGGCCATAAGGTCCTAATCTGCTCAGGCAAAGTATGTAGTAATTAATAAATACATTCCTTGTCTACATCTACTTTGATCTCCTAAATAGTGATGACTCTGTTACTGTAGCTGACTTAAATATTGTATTCATATTTGGATAAGTTGTAGCTGTTACTGTACTTTTTTTTACAATCGTATTGACGAACTAGGATCACGTTAACAACTTCAGTTCCTCTTCTTCCTTTGCTGTTGTTTCCTATTTTTCCAGTATTCCCTCATTTTCTCCCCATGAAGTCTCTTCTTTCTTCTGTCCATGTTGTTTCCGATTTTTTATTTCTTCTGCTTTGACAGCCTTCCAAATCTAATATTTTATTTTTAAAATGGTTTCTTTCTGCTATTTCTGATTCTTTGATGTTGTTTCTTTCTAAATGTTTCCTTACTTCTGTAATCCATGCTACTGTCGATTTCTTCTTCCAGAAATATAGGAGTATTTGTTTTGTTAGTCTATTCCCATCTATTCTGTAGAGGCGTCCGAAAAAGGTTAATCTTCTTTTGGCCATTACTTCAGATATTTTCTCTATATTTCTGTAGATCTCCTCAATTACTTCTTAACTTGCAACCATCTGCAGTTTTTATTGCATGCATTATTTTTCTAATAATCCTTCTTTCCAGTACCTTTTTTATAGTTTAGAAACATTTGTGTTGTCAGAATTAAATTTTCTGTGTACACGACATTATAATGCACTGTATTTCATATCCCATACATCAATGAGAGTAATATTAATCTATTATGTATATAGTTAAATGGCTGGTAGAAAGTAGTGCACTGATGGTATGGGAATTCCATAACGCTTTGATGTCAGAATGCTTGAAGAGCTGGAAAATCATTGAGAATTACATAGGTTTTCCATCAGCAACAAACAGCTCTTTAAATCCACTACTAACTAATCGATTATATTGGTCAGTTACCAAGATAAATGTGTTGGAAAAAAGCTGGATGTAAAAAAAATTAATTAATAGTTAGATGGTCCACTAACAATAAACACTGAGAAGAATTCTGCTGAATTCTGGTGAATGGGCGTGATAAAGGAAACTGCGAAGGTGAAATGATACAGTAAACTACTGCATGACTGCCCAACTTATTGTAGACATTATATAAGTGATAATGAAGAGGAGGAGGATGTCATTGATCACCTATGAACTTATTATAAAAAGAAATTTACATTAGTATTGAAGATAAAACAACAAGTGACCTCCTTGTTGTATTCTTCCTTCATGACATCTGCTGAGTATCATCACGCAGCTGCCACATAATAGTAGCTCATCTTACCAACACATCGTTATAAATCTGCAACTCGAGTTTCTACAGACTTCATAATGTCATAAATCATTACTGACTATATTATTCTGGAAAATACTTATTTTCTTCCTTTTCGTAACATGGACACCCTGCAAACAGAGGTGAATTAAAGCACTTCATTGAGTGTGGTGTATGGGTTCTCTGATTCAGATGATAGCACATTTAGTCTCAGAATCCGAACTATATTTACTTGTTGTATATCATTGCTGGAATAGATTGCAGTTAAATTTTTTAACAATTTGTATGAGATACTGAACTGTACAAGGAGAATCTTTACAAAATCGAAGAACAATGCACTTCCCTAGGTAATCTTTCGCTCATTTGATATACTTCATTACCTGTCTTTTGTCTGAGAGCATGAGTACCACTCCCTCTTCCTACATACCAGTATTCATGTTTTACAGAAAAAAAGTCAAAAATTACCTCTTGTTACTTTCAGCTCGAAAAGATTTTACAGACACATCGCCACATAAAATGATATTTTTAAAGAACTGTGTGCAACTGTAGTTCCATTAACAAGCTTTACACCATGACATAAGACTTACTGAACAAATCTAAACATAAAATATGACGCCATGTTAAATCACTCCTTATACTTCGAAACCACGAATCCTAATTCTGTGGGATCATAATGAAATTGCTATCATGAACCTCCAAAATAACTGTTCAGTGTTACTGTAAATTTTGCATTGGAATATCATGGTTCATACTGCAATACCCTTTATTAACTCACAGATTATTATCAATTGTAATAATTTCACATATACTAAACTTCATACATTTACAAAGATTAAGGCGAATATAGGTTGTTCACTTTACACTCCTTCTCCAAATCACAGCTACCCTTCATTGAGAATACTACATGTTGAAAGGTGCCTGTTAGTTAACTCTTTCATATCCTTAGTGCATATTTTTCTTCTTTTCCGTAACCTGTAATATTTACGTATTATCTATAAGATTTTGTGTTATCCAGTTCCGATAACTATCGATTCAGACACTTTCCTAAAACCTTTGCTAAACTACTGCACCAGAGGTAGGTCTTTGGTGAGTCAGTTGACCATCAACCAATGGGACTCGTTGGTGGCTAGGAAGCCATCTGAGTTTCTTGTCGAAAGAAGTCTGCCATTAATTTATTTGCTTGGTTATCATTGAAGTGCTGTACTTTGGAGTGTTAAGATATGTCTTTCTCGGGAGCGATTTCTGCAAATGTGTGCTGTACTGAATAGGACCATTCTTTTATGGAGATCTATGTTATAGACCAGTCTTAAATGTGTGGAAGATGTCTGATAGTTCAATCCAATTTATATTCAGTGCTGAAGTACAGTTTAGAGTAAGGGTAGCCAGGTTTGTTTATTAGTGTTGGTCTGAGTAGTGATATCCTACCACGTGCTGACAAGCAGCGGAATAGGCTCAAAGAGACTGCGAATTATCAACGAGAGTGGTTACTGCATCATTTATCTTCATTTCATTCCTTGCGGTCTTAAGTTCTCCAGCGATAATGTCTATTGTGCGCAACGTTTTTTTGCTCTGATGTCTTGGTACTATTTTTGTGACAATGCTATCTTGCTTGTGTTACAGTAAATGTCGGCTGGATTATCCCCACGAAGTTGTAAACTCTTTAATTTGTTCTTAATGGATAATAGATTAGTACTGAACTTAAATGTTACGAACGTATCTGCCACAAACATGTTCCCTATAGACGTCTTACTGAAATGTGCCCCAGTACAGAGCCGACATCTTGTGTTGTAATTCAAGTATACCACTGTTAGTAACTTCAGAGACCATTATTCAAATGCAGAGTGGGAACAGATTATTATTGTTCACGACAATTTCTTTGCATTCTTGTTAGTTTACTGGAGCTGTGTAAGGTGAGAATAAGTTTGATCCTGTGTCACTGGACGCTGATATGAGAAATATGTTACCACAGCCACACTCAGCTGGTACCGTTATACACCTGATCGAGTTTCATTGCTTCTGTTAAATGATATTTCAGTTAGGTATCATTTTTCTCATTACGAATTTATTTGTGGGGAGCTGGGAAACTATCCCAGCACATACGATCAACAACTTATCACATGTTCAAACAACCTGTTGCTTTCATGAAACTGTACGACAATCATTACATATTAAGATATCAGGTCCTCCATTTTCAATTTCTGTTACCAAGTATTTGTGACAGTGAGTGCTATGTGATCCCCTTAACGACGATTTTCCAGTCAGATAGCGTTTTAATCTTTTTCTTTCGGCATTACATATTTTAGTCTGCACATCACTCAAATATCGGGGCTTGTATTTCACTAACTATGACAGTTGTCTGAGTCATTCTAACGCACTGTATATGAGTTCACTGTAAACGCCCTTTTCAACAATGTGTCAGATTATTAGTAACAATAATATAACTTGGTAGTGAGAGAGGATAAGTTACTCTCTCACATAATTTTTGAATACAGAAAATTATAAAAGATTTAATTACAACTAGAGGCACCTTGAGCGAGACTCTATAAAGTTAACGGCCAGGGCAGACGTTGGTGGAGCCTGGTAGGGCGCTAAAAGCATGAGATATTTTTATGATTCTGAGCTCATAGAAACAGTATGTTTTCATGTACTCTTGCTGGCTTGCAGCTTCTTGTGAGTGAATGACTCATAGAATGAATGAGGTCAAGCTGGGATTTAGCCATGGGCAATCCTAATTGGCAAAGTTACCTTTTTCACATATATATCGGTTATTAGAATGAGATTCTCCGACTGTTTTCAACGATTGGTTCGTGCCACACTAAACAATACTGAAGTGAGGCACTAACCATGCAGAAATAAGCAGCAGGTAGAGGATAGTGAGAGAGGACAAGTTACTCTCCCATCTATTTGTTGCATACGGAAAAATACACTCCTGCAAATGGAAAAAAGAACACATTGACACCGGTGTGTCAGACCCACCATACTTGCTCCGAACACTGCGAGAGGGCTGTACAAGCAATGATCACACGCACGGCACAGCGGACACACCAGGAACCGCGGTGTTGGCCGTCGAATGGCGCTAGCTGCGCAGCATTTGTCCACCGCCGCCGTCAGTGTCAGCCAGTTTGCTGTGGCATACGGAGCTCCATTGCAGTCTTCAACACTGGTAGCATGCCGCGACAGCGTGGACGTGAACCGTATGTGCAGTTGACGGACTTTGGGCGAGGGCGTATAGTGGCCATGCGGGAGGCCGGGTGGACGTACCGCCGAATTGCTCAACACGTGGGGCGTGAGATCTCCACAGTACATCGATGTTGTCGCCAGTGGTCGGCGGAAGGTGCACATGCCCGTCGACCTGGGACCGGACCGCAGCGACGCACGGATGCACGCCAAGACCGTAGGATCCTACGCAGTGCCATAGGGGACCGCACCGCCACTTCCCAGCAAATTAGGGACACTGTTGCTCCTGGGGTATCGGCGAGGACCATTCGCAACCGTCTCCATGAAGCTGGGCTACGGTCCCGCACACCGTTAGGCCGTCTTCCGCTCACGCCCCAACATCGTGCAGCCCGCCTCCAGTGGTGTCGCGACAGGCGAGAATGGAGGGACGAATGGAGACGTGTCGTCTTCAGCGATGAGAGTCGCTTCTGCCTTGGTGCCAATGATGGTCGTATGCGTGTTTGGCGCCGTGCAGGTGAGCGTCACAATCAGGACTGCATACGACCGAGGCACACAGGGCCAACACCCGGCATCATGGTGTGGGGAGCGATCTCCTACACTGGCCGTACACCACTGGTGATCGTCGAGGGGACACTGAATAGTGCACGGTACATCCAAACCGTCATCGAACCCATCGTTTTACCATTCCTAGACCGCCAAGGGAACTTGCTGTTCCAACAGGACAATGCACGTCCACATGTATCCCGTGCCACCCAACGTGCTCTAGAAGGTGTAAGTCAACTACCCTGGCCAGCAAGATCTCCGGATCTGTCCCCCATTGAGCATGTTTGGGACTGGATGAAGCGTCGTCTCACGCGGTCTGCACGTCCAGCACGAACGCTGGTCCAACTGAGGCGCCAGGTGGAAATGGTATGGCAAGCCGTTCCACAGGACTACATCCAGCATCTCTACGATCGTCTCCAAGGCAGAATAGCAGCCTGCATTGCTGCGAAAGTTGGATATACACTGTACTAGTGCCGACATTGTGCATGCTCTGTTGCCTGTGTCTATGTGCCTGTGGTTCTGTCAGTGTGATCATGTGATGTATCTGACCCCAGGAATGTGTCAATAAAGTTTCCCCTTCCTGGGACAATGAATTCACGGTGTTCTTATTTCAATTTCCAGGAGTGTATTAAAGATATCATTACAGCCTGACGCACCTTGAGCGAGACTCTAGAAAGTTAACGGCCTGAGCAGACACTGATGGAGCCTGGTAGGGCACTACAAGCATGAGGTATTTTAATGATTCTTAGTTCATAGTAACAGCATCTTGGAAGTTGAAAGCAATTAGCAACGTGCCCATCCCTTAGTAAATCTTGCCAGACAGGTCCACAGCTCTACAGGGCAGAAAGGGCAGACCCTCATCAAGACAGGTCTCCAGCAAAACAATGCCATGCTACTTGCCGTGCCGCCAGCAGAAGGCCTGGGATGGAGTGACGGTCTGAAGCAACGCATCTACACAGTGGAGTCGTAAAATGGGCATTGTGTGCAGAGCCATGCGTAATAATAATTCACCTGTTTTGGTGTTCGCCGATAGTGCAAATAGGCCAGTCAATCACTGCCATTGGCTGTCTTGGTTGTATAGGAGACCTCCGGCGTCTGAGAAACGGTTAGAGATAGAATCTTTATTACACCTCATAGCTAGGACTAACAAGCTCCAAGGCACAGGCAATATAGATACCTTAGATACCTTTGAGATTGTATGTATCCGCTTATTGCCAAGGGAGGAGACACAACTTCCCCCTCTGCGAAAACTTAAAAAAGCCAGTAATTGGTGGTTTCTTTTTTTTCTAAAAGACGTAGGTTTCTTAACTTTTGCCCTTGTTCTACATGAGTTTGTGCTGTCGTATGGGAGAGGATATTTAGCGCCTCTAGAGCACTGTGATTGGCTCAAGACCGGGTGATAGCGGTGTCGTTCGTGCACTTTGCGGGAAAACGGATTTTTTCTGGAGAGTTTTTAGGCACCTGGGTGCGGGACTTTGGTCTGTAAGCACTTCTGGTCGAAGCTCTGGCATGTGTGGTTGGTACTTGGGACCTGTCCTAAGACTGACTTCACTTGCGAGTAGTTTGGACTGGGGAGCCTATGCTGAAGTTCTTACTGTTCCAACAGTGACTTCAAATGTCTTGGACTACTCGTTAGCCGAGGGCGCACTTACTCGTCCTTGGTTACCAGTCATGACGTCTGGTATCCTTGTGTGCTCTGTCGTGTAAGTGAGCCAAATTGGTCTTTAGTACGACCAGCGAGCTAGTGTGTCACACACTGAAATCTACCGTGATTTCAGGGCTCTGGTAGAGAGTAAATTGCGATCCATCTGCTTGATTTCTAGACCGTGAGATTTTTGCATTTCTTCGGGGCCGTGATCGATTCACAGGTGCCGCCTCCACGTCTCCCCTCCACCATACACCTCTCCCAGCTGCAAGTTAAATTGCAGCATGAAGCAAACAGAGTAACCTACTGCCGCTCCGGCATTGTCAGGGCGTACAGATCTCAAACGCCACTTGCTCCCAGCAGCAACTATGTAGAGAAACTTCAGTAGATTTGATCAGTCAAAGTCTGCTCTACTTCAGATCAATTCAGATTGCTTCATCCACATTTTTATGGCCAGAGTACTTGACTCACTCCTCTAGTTTAACTATCTCTGCCAGCCAGGATCCTTGGCCAGTGTAGTCTTAAATCACCTGTTAGATGATTACTGTATTCAATTAATAATATTTTTAGTATATTTATGTCTGAAACTTCCTGGCAGATTAAAACTGTGTGCCGTACCGAGACTCGAACTCGGGACCTTTGCCTTCCGCAGGCAAGTGCTCTACCACTGAGCTACCCAAGCACGACTTACGCCCAGTCCTCACATCTTTACTTCTGCTAGTACCTTGTCTCCTACCTTCCAAACTTTACCGAAGCTCTCCTGCGAAACTTGCAGAACTGGCATTCCTGAAAGAAAGGATATTGCGGAGACGTGAGTCGTGCTTGGGTAGCTCAGATGGTAGAACACTTGCCCGCGGAAGGCAAATGTCCCGAATTCGAGTCTTGGTCCGGCACACAGTCTTAATCTGCCAGGAAGTTTCATATCAGCGCACACTCCGCTGCAGAGTGAAAATCTCATTCGGGATCATTTATGTCTGTTTTGGTAAAATAAATGTTGTTGGTATACTAACCTTTGCATACATTCTGGATCATTTAAACAGTCCCACCAGGGTTGCCTTTCAGATAGTTTGCTAATTACATTTATTAATGTTTTTTGTGGCATGGATACACAACCGTATGTAATAATTGTGTGTAAACTGTAGGTATGAAGAGTTTCATTGGATAAACATTTCAAAGTTCTGTCTAACTTATGAGATTATTTTTCTTCTCATTAATGAGACCTTCAGTCTGCCCTAAACGAAGTGCTGTCCTTTGCCCAGCGGCTCGTTCTTGGATAGAGGAATCCTACAACGTGACTGGTAATTCACTCTCAAAAATTTTATTTCAGATTCCGTTACAAGGAATGAAGCAAAGCGCCATTGCCGACATGGAACACATGTCCTATCAATAATGCGAGATGTGCGTTAGAACCTCCCACTGAGATCTTTCTTTTGCTGAGATCATCCGTTGCAAACCATCCGTTTATTAGAAATACCTTTCGTAAGAGCACCGAGACTGTGTTCTTATTTTCAGGAAATATAATTTATGAAGTGTGTTGGGACACTTTTTTCCTCGTAATGTAGCCTGATAACGTCAGTGTTACCTTTATTTGGACGTCTTTTATTTTGTATGTTAGACCAAATCGATATGGATGCTTCAGAGTTCGGTATGATTCTGTTGAGTTTTATGCAAGCATTCTGTAGTGTCAACCCAGTGCCTACCTCCTATGCCGGCCTGCTGTCCAATCTGAATACATTTTTAGAAGAGCCGCGCGCTTGACAAATCCAGTGAAGTATCAGCAGTGTCCTTCCGTCATCTTTTATTGTGTCCTCTTTTGGTTCAGTGGCGAAGAAAATAATATGATTCAGTGAAGCGTATTACATAATAGTGAAGGTGGTACATAGTTATCCTTAGCGCAATGAGTTCAAGCAGAACTTAGAGTGTCCTACATAATGCTCAGTGTTGTCTTGATTGAAGCACAATGTTGTTTGTCTCTTCTAGTCGTCCTTGAAGTTTCGAAGAATGGCGAAATAAGAGTAAGACACGTTCATAATCTGTGAAGAAAGGAAACATATATTTCGTTAGACATCTAGTCCATCAACATTCTACCATTTACATGTTTAACGTAATAAAAATAACCACAATCAGTAACACACATGATTCTAAGTTTATTATTAATTTATCAGCTACTCCACTGCCTTCAACTTAGTATATTTGGAGGGCAAGATGTATGGATAAAATCATGGACTGTGGGAAAACTGGAAAAATGAAGGTAATTTAGTAATTCGAGATGTTGTGTGATACAAGAATACTGAAAATGAAGTGCCCTTATTTGACAGGAATTGCGGCGGTTTCCATGAGAAATGGCAAAGTTAGATATGTGGTAAGAGTTAACTAGATGATTTGCAGATGGCACACCCAACTAAGTAAGGATTCGGAACTTAACCTTAAAGGGACACTGCTCAAACGATAGCTGAACCGGCCCACAAATATTTCACAGCTAGCTGGGTAAGTATCAGTCTCATAAAGATTCATATTATGCGATTATAAATACGGAATACACACAAAAGAAACACACTGTGTAGTATTCCCTTACAAGCAAATGTACACTATTAAGGCATGATGTAACTTGAAAGTATTTTATTCCAAAGCCCATGATATTCCTGCAAATCCTAATGGATCTTTCAGACTGTGGTCTCTTACCAATAATTTTATGCTAACACAGGTTTCTCTGGAAACTATCTTCCACAATCAAACATAAAGTATTGAAAGACAGAAAACAACACAAACTGCGATTGTTTTACTAGTAACTGTTTTATTTCAAACTTCATTACAACTTCACATGCTTTGTACTGTCACATTTTCAAGACATGATTTTGTTTGTGAAGTCAGAATGGAGTAACTGTATTAAAACGTAACCGAGACCGTTAATTCTCCAGTTAATTCAGATATCAAACGTACCAACGTCCAGCAAATGTCAAAGTGACCTTATTTGAAAGCTTTCAGCTTATTCATCGGGTATTAACTGTCTAACATATCGAAACTAACTGAAAGAATACTTTAGATATAAATGTATTTAAATTTCGCAGTTTTTGAGCATATTACAACGTATAACAAGTTGTACGAGAAACGGGTTCCAAGTTTTAACGCACGTGCCGAGTTACAAGTAATTAGTTGATAATGGTAGGTACAACTCCACTGATTTGAGTTTTTTTTTTTTTTTGTACCTATAACGCCCAAAGACGCAGCTCAAGGTCGGGCCTGTGATGCGTGCCATCTCTAGACCAATAATTTGACTTAAACGGTGAGAAATTCCACATCACTGCAAAATGGCGCGTGTCGACGTCGCTCATCGTGACACCTCTTAGTCAATTATATGACTTAAAAATGACATGAAAATCAAGACCACATCAAACTGGCACATGTTAAGGTCACCCCATCCCTTGCCATTCTCCCTTTCCCATGCCTCTGGACTAATTGTTTTCGTTAAATATGGCGGGAAAAATTAAACAGGTGAGTGTTGTCATGGTTGAAGAGATGAGAGCTGCCATATTTATCCCCCTCTCGTCTCTTCCTTTTCTCTCTCTCACTAGACCAATTGCATGGTGGATTTCACTCGTTTTCCGTTCACCATAGTGAAAGATTCAGCATTATGAAGCGTCATCAGAAATCAGCCACTAACCCAACATCAAACAAGAAAAAGTGTCTTATCTGTATTATCATCCAGTGTAGGGCCTCCCCTCATAGCAGTGCATTGGCGATATATCTACGTAACGTACATGATGTATCATCACTACGATCTGATATAGCTAGAGAATCATATACAGATTTGCACTGTATCTGTATCCATGTTAGCTCAAACTGAAATAAGATGAAGTTCTGATCTCTCGAAACTGAGTCATCGGGTTCGGGGAATCAAGGTACAAGTTTTATTGTAAATAAGAAAAAGAAGAACAGGATTAATACAAAAGTATTTCTGGTTTATTGACAACGTTTTTTGTTTGTTTGGTGACACTTTTAATTGCAAACTATATACGTTTCCTTTAATGAGTAAAACTATTTGTACAGTATGTACATAGATCGTCTTTTTGTTTTTTCTACCCCACTAATAGAGACTAGTATCAATGGAAAGAACTAATACATACTCTCAAAAAGAATACACTTTTCCCATGACAATGTGTTCTCAGTCGATATAATATTAGAGTGAGATAGATTTTTTGATACAATTGTCATTTGTTGCCATGTCTTTCTCTGATAATGGAATTTTCATTTTTATGTGGGAAACCAATAAAATATGATATCAATATTGCAGACTGAGACAACTAGCAGCGGCAGGGGAAAACCTATATAGGCAGGTAACTCGTTCACACACATATGTATATCAACTCACACATACCTAATGTGCAATTATTCCATACACACGCACACACACACACACACACACACACACACACACACACACACACACACACCACAGATATACAGACACCTATTTACAACATCATAAACAGTTTCTACCATTTTGCATACACTCACACATTTTCGAAATTAAATACAGCAAGAGAATACATCCACTCTTCCTCTGTTACCTGAGTGAATAGTGTGAGTATGGGAAGGTCTACATCTACATCTACATCTACATTGATACTCCGCAAGCCACCCAACGGTGTGTGGCGGAGGGCACTTTACGTGCCACTGTCATTACCTCCCTTTCCTGTTCCAGTCGCGTATGGTTCGCGGGAAGAACGACTGTCTGAAAGCCTCCGTGCGCGCTCTAATCTCTCTAATTTTACATTCGTGATCTCCTCGGGAGGTATAAGTAGGGGGAAGCAATATATTCGATACCTCATCCAGAAACGCACCCTCTCGAAACCTGGCGAGCAAGCTACACCGCGATGCAGAGCGCCTCTCTTGCAGAGTCTGCCACTATCCTTACGAAGGTACTGTTTGTTGACACCTGGTAGATACTCCTTCCAATCACCCTTTGTGAATGCCATAGAGGCCACATGATGCATATCCTTCACCTGCCTTTGGATGACACCTGTAGCTACATAGTATCTGTACACACTTTTTCTGAAGCCTACAAACTCCGCAATCTGCGACCATTCGCCTCGTCTTTCATTAGGCTGATAACCTTAGTGCTCTGAGGCATTATTACATAAAGATTATTGGTATTGGCCACATATCCAGACATGTCGAATCTGTTGGGGGTGTACTTTCTTACATTTCATTGATCATATTCTTCCCCAAATAGATGAAACTGATTAACTATATGCACAGAAGTATCTGCACCACCATGCAGCCACTACTTGTAATCTTCGATCATGAAGCCTTTGAGGTCGCAAGATACACACTCTCATCCCATCGACATCCGCAACCCATTCGCCTAGTATTTCGTTAGGCTGATAACCTTCATATTCGTAGGTGTTTGCTCTAGTGATTACTGACTGCATATCCTGAAGTGTTGAATGTGTCAGAACAGTATATAATTTATAATATTGATTACAGCCTTTCATGCATTAGATGGGGGTCTGAATCCATATAAAGTAATTTCCAATCAACGAAGTTTGGCTAGACAAACTCAAAATGCAATCGGTACATAAGGACTTTCGATAGCTCCAAAAACACATACTCCAGAGCAATACATAGCGCAGCTGCCTCCAACTAGTTCTATTCCCAAACTGAACCACAGACTCATCCCAAAATGTTGCCCCATCATGTAGCATTACCCCAGACTGGAATGTCAAGCTGATCAGCCTGGAACTTTGACTGCACATTTTCCATACCCTGTGGCACTGACTTAGTCTGGTCCATGTACTGGAGATTTATAGTGGCCATGGCCACACACCACAGGACGTTTGGCATACCCTGGCATGTCGATGTCATGGCTGGCAGCTACATATACCTACCAACTGACTAGCTGTTGCATATCTTTTACCTGTCGTACTACTACTATTAGTTTAGGACAGCACCAGGTTAGTGAAATGGCTGCCTTGAGCCGTTCTCGAATTGGAAGAGCATCTGATGATAGTATCTCATATACCCTTTTCGATAACTCTACTGCCAGTTGTGAATAGCTCATCCATTTCCTAGATGTATATCCACCAGTTGTGAAAAGAGAACTCCTTAAAATTATCCTTGTTAGTAAATGCTAAACTGTTTTATGGTGTGATATAACACATTTCCCGAAAAAAAATACAGGAAGATGTGAAAGTGAAGACCATTGATCTTCTTTATCTTGGGGAGGGGGGGGGGGGGGGGGGGATTTAGTGTGATACTGGGATTTAATCAATTGTTACGTGGTTCCAAGACTTCACCTCGAGAGTCATAGAGGACTAATTTTCTGATAAGCAGAAATGGGGGAGGGAAGGGCCTGGTAAGGCACTCAGGTATATACTTCATTGTCCACTCACCACTAAATATGGGAGGAAGGGGTTCAGTTATAGCCCATAGCAAAAGAAAAGGTCTGTATTCGTGTCCAAGGACAACTAATTTTGCTTTTCATGGTAACATGTGCCTTACAAAAGAAATCATTCAAAATATACAGAATGTCTGGGTAAGCCAATGAGTTTAAAGTTTCTGGTTATTATAATTGTGATAGTATCTTCTTCCCCATTAAACTTGAAGATGTACCTGAATATGAAAGGCAGAACCTGGATATATCAATTCACATTTATGGCCTGGAGAAAGCAGAAGAAGAAAGCAAGCTGAAGGACAAGAACATAATGTGCGGAAAAAGAAAGAGATAAAACACAAAATCGCCAGATCCTTTCACTTTTACCAAGCATCCAGTCAGCATAAGCAGCGTGTAGATGTGTCGTTTTTCTCCCAGGGAAGACACAACAATACATCTGGATCAAAATCATATACCACCTACATTCCACACAGTAGCGGAAACATGAAAGTGTACAGAATTATTGCTGTTAATTCATCAACTTGTTTACTTTGAGTGAGTATTCAACAAAGCATCTCATCGATTGCACTACATAGAAACTATTACATGTTGAAATACTCACCGAAGCAGACAAGTTCTTAAAGTTTAAGCAAGCCCAGTATCAGGAACATTGCCCCTTTTGTAATATGGGTATACACTGGCTTTCAGTGCCTCCTAACTCCTATGACACAATGTGAGGTTGATCCCACTGCCACCCAGAGTACCATCACAGAGAGGCATGTACCATACATGGTGGTATACCAGGCTATATCCGTAAGTGACTCAAATATCGTTTTTTACATAAAGGATAATCCTGCAAGATGATCGCTTCTGGGATCGAGCTACTTGCAAATCATGTTGATTGCATTCATTGCGCCAACATTCCCATGACCAAATAGCAAGAGAATGATGTACTGCACAAAAAAGCATTTTACTGTCATATATGTGGGCTGCCATTAGATAGAAATGCAGAAACTCCATACAGAGACAATTGACATCTAACAGGAAAGTTCGACAGGGCAGTGCATAATGTATGCAGCTGGAACCCCACCTGCCATAGCATACGCCTGTCTTTCCGCAAAAACTGAGTTGGTATGATGCTCACTTCCTTATTCATCACTTGTGTGACTATAGTTTGGCAAATGATGAGGTCAGTATCTTTCCTGGGAGTGTTATTAAGTATATCTCGTTCACCAAAGAAATAATGCTGAGAGTCAGGCTCCACTTGATAGACTCACTTAGCTTTATATATGCACCACTCCAGAAACTTGCTGAGAATGTGCATCAATAGGTCACTACACATCACTCGAGTTACACCTCCAGATGACGATAAGTTCCAAGTTGACTATGGAAGAGACTTGTTTCGTATTTATGAACAACGCAGTTTTAAGCAAATCAACGGGACCACTACGAAAGTAACATTGTTTGCAGTTGGAAGAGGCTTTACGGTGCAAGGGATTATACTGCTGGGCAGAATTTAAATGGGACACTGTCTGCCATCAAGGACATGCTACCATGGAGAGTTCACGAAATCAGAAGTGTTTACGAGAACTTTCCATAGCGATAGGGGTATATTAGACATATCGAAACTCCATATATCCATGTTACATTACGAGCTTGCAAAACTCATTCATTTTGTATATCGAAAGCTACTTTATATGGATACAGACACATTCATCTACAGAGTAAATGGGTGTGAGCTATACGAAGTAATAAGTTGCTACCTAGACAGATTCGATACATCTAGGTATGTGGCACATAATCTTTACATCATAAATCCTCAGAAAAGCAAAGTTACTGGTCTAATGAAAGATGAGGCGAATAGGTTGCTGATTGTGGAGTTTGTAGGCTGTGGACATGCTGACACCTGGTCATATTTCCCATAGATGATACGGACTGGTAAACCAAGGTTTTGACACTTACTTTGAAAAACATAAAAAATAACTTTTTCTTTAGACGTAATCTCCTTCCAAAATTGACATATCATCTTGTGTACTTTTCAATCTCAATCGCGTTAGCACAAGTGTTACATCAGAATCAGTTCTAATCACTTCCCTTAAATTCAGTAGTTAAACAGTGTAATGTAAATAAGGTTTTCAGAACAAGAAAACAAACTTGTGACAACACAGTCTATAAATTCTTACAGATACTAACATATGTCATAAAAATCATTTCTTTAAATTAAGAATACCTTACCGTAAGTCATCAGACTAACCCATTACGGAAATGATGACGCGAATATCTTAGTTTCCAAACTTTTGTAACATTAATAAAACACATCGAGTCATCATATGTAAGTAGCTTGTAATATCATAACGAATAAAACTGTATCAAATCTTAAACAAATCAACTTAACGAAATTTTTTCACAAGACACAGGAGAACTCTGAAAGAAGAATAACATCCTTCACAAATAGTAAAAATATAATACACTGAAAATCAACGAGATTTGCCAAATCGACAGCAGCTCTTTTCCATACGCCTTCCAAACACAATCTGAGAATCTTGCTAGGTGGTGGCATACTTACATTACTCATTCATGACAACACAACCTGTATTCGTAGCATGGTGATCCCTTTTATGCATATGAACACATTGTCTCTTGTCAAATGCTGATCGTGTACTCAATACATTAAAGAAAGCCCAGCAGTGATTAACACACACACAGAGTTAACAGTTGTTCTAGAGGCAGTGAGCTTGAAATGCCATCTCCAAGATAAAAAATGAATACCCATAAATCAGAGAGGCTGTACCAACTTTGATCCACTACTCAGGCAAACTTTATTATTAAATTATGGAGATTCTAATTACAATTTGAAATGTATATATTGTAATTTCTATGGGAATGTAAGCTCACTGGACAAAATATTAGTCACCCACTTAAAATCGATCGCCAGTGCACATCACTGCACTACAAATGAT
Source organism: Schistocerca serialis cubense (assembly GCF_023864345.2). Classification (NCBI taxonomy): domain Eukaryota; kingdom Metazoa; phylum Arthropoda; class Insecta; order Orthoptera; family Acrididae; genus Schistocerca; species Schistocerca serialis. The sequence goes on from NW_026048513.1 coordinate 92,272, forward strand.
ATTGCTAGAATAGTTGGTTTGTGAACCAACGCACACCGTCCCACAGGTCGACAATGAATCGTGTACCATTCACAGGCAGGGTACATAGAATCAATATATTCAGCATCTTATACTGAAATAAGACATGGAGTAAGTGACCAGTGACCTTACATGGTGTTTATTTCTTCAACTAAAAATTACAAGTGTAAGAAAGGTTACTGGTGACGGTTTCTACATGCTGCCACTTACGCCTCCGTCACGGCCCAAACTAAGTTGTAACCTTTGGGAAAGGGACATCACGTTCAATGTCAGTGTGGAAGCACTGTAGAAAAGTATTTCCTTCATTTAGTATAAATTGGAGTATACTGAATCAACTAGTGCTCATTAACACCCTGCTTTAAGCGGAAATCGAATCGAGTCTATATGTATAGCAGTTATCACGTTACAGATAACTCTAACCCGACGTGTATACTTATCCATTAACCATCACACTACCCAGTGCTCAAAAGAAGTAAGGAAAGGCATTCACAACATTATCAGACACACAGAAAAAAGCGAATGAAAGAAAAGCCACGACCATGAATCGAACACAGACTAGCAACCTGTCAATCTAATGGCCTAATGCCTTGAACACTTAAAAAAATTGTGCAGCCAAAAACAAAATGCAGACTAGCAACCCAGCAAACCAATGCGTTGATGGCTCTTTTCTTAATACACCCATCTCTTCACCACACTCTCCTTCAAATGCCATATATACGAAACAATATATTCAATGTTGAATGTTTCATAAGTGGTGGTCAATATTCAGGGATATGACAGGAATGGTCATTCGACACAAAAAAGTCAAGTAAACAAGGGCTCTAAAACGCATACCTTAAGGGCTATGAGCAATTCTTGATTTTTGACACTGTGAAGCAAACCTCTTCTACTGCAGGCTCTTTGCTTTCCATATCTTGGGAGGTGGTAGTATGGACGAAAATAAGAAAAAAATGTCCAGTAAACATGTGCTCTAAAATCCATACCTTAGGAGCTATGAGCACTTATTATTCTTCCGTACTTTGAAACACAATTATTCTAATGAACAGGTGCTCATAACGTTTAAGGTATGCATTTTAGAGCACATGTTTACAGGACTTTTTCCATGTTTTGGGCCATACTACCACTTCCCAAAGTATGGGAAGCAAAGAGCTTGCAGTAAAAGAGAGCTGTATCACAGTATCAGAGATCAACAATTGCTCATAGCTCTTACAGTATGCATTTACATGCCCTGTCTGTCTGAGATTTTGCCCACCACACCTATAATACCTTTGCGTCGCCCTCCCAACTTCCGCAGTATTCTTGTCAGACCCCACGCGTCTTCTGCAGCCATCTCCCTACCCAATGGCTCCTACACCTATGACCATCCCCGCTGCAAGACTTTCCATATGCACCTTCCTGTCACCTCCTACACCAGCCCTGTAACTAGGAAAACATATACTGTGAGTGCACGCTGTGCTACAAGATATTGTGCGTTGCCGGTACAACATGACATCCGTGACCTTGGTGCCTGTTTCACCACGTGTGCCATATAGTTTCTTTCTCCAGACACCAGTTTCTCAGAACTCCACAGGTGGGAACTGGTGTTGCAACATGCACTTGGTTCTCGCCACCCACTTGGTCATAATTTAGGTTCAATATTTTTGTCTCGACATTTCTTCACAGTAACTATTACTTTCTTCACTCCATTTTAGTTTTCTATGTCTTTCACTTTCTGATCTGCCTACTTTTCACCATCACTCTTCTAGCTCTGTCTCGTACAATACACTTAATTGCAGTGCATTGAGAAGTATCTATTTTTTATGTCCTGATGGAGGGTAGTTTTGGAGACGTGTGTCCATTTTCAAACCATCCATACGGTACGTAAGACAAATACAGGCGATAGCCCATGTACAGAAACTGCCCCTGCAGTAATCAAAGCGGTATATGACCGACGTAATAGCAAAAATACATCACCTAGAACGGAGGTCTCTACTGTCGGTCCTAAGTGGAGTACTTTTGCTGTTACGTCGGCCATATACCGCTTTGAATACTGCAGGGGCAGTTCCTGTACTTGGGCTATCGCTTGTATTTGTCACACATACATCACGGATGGTTTTAAAATGAACACAGGTGTCTGAAACTAGTCAGCATCAATAAATGAAAAATATATACTTGTCAATGTTACTTATGACTGAGCTGTAACCATTTATTTCAATTACAAGACAAGTTGCGGACCTATTTTTCACCTGCAGCAAGCTGCAAGTTCATATAATATACTTAGTTTTTCGCTCTTATTAACTCATGAGTGATGTATTCGCAGTAATCTCTGTCTTGTATATTTCCCTCTCTTCCATCTTTAAGCTCTCAGGTTTTCAAATCTCGCCTGGTGCTGTCCCCAACAATCAGTCTTTCCTTCTCATCCGGGTCGGTGTCCCCCCTGACCCGTAGTTTTTGGTGGCTTTTCCGAACTCTACCCATTTTCCTTCAACCCTCTTCCTTTCCCTTCAGCTCCGAAAGCCTGAGCACGTAATAGCTTTTATATGTGTGTTTTCCTGCCGCCGTTTGTTGAGTAGATTTTTTATCTATGCGATTACATTATGTTTTCAAACTTTTTTCCTATATGTAACAGGACACAATAGGCGAAATAGCTTTCCAAAGATAGAAACGGTAACAAGTAAGGATCATAAAACCCTATAGGACATCTCTAGCGGACAAGGGCCACAGCCAGTGACCACCTTAACTAAACCCCTGTCTGGTAAACGTCCCGAAATCGCGACAATTGCCAGGTGTCTCAGTGTGCAGTAAGCGTGTACTGTTGAAACATCATCGCCTCCCACACTAGCAACAATAAAATATACAGAAAATGAGAAATTAGCCATACCATGGAATGAGTCTTCAACTTCTGAAAGAAGGAGGAATCCAGCTTCAGGATAACTTCGGTGGTGTAAGCAGTGACAGAAGTCCTGGTGAGAAAAGCATGTTGATTCCACAGCCGGGTGAACAGTGAATGTAAATCGATGCCGAGTCGTGTCCAAGGAACCACATCGGCAACACATAGCCAAGTCACTACTTCTAATTCGATGTTCATTAGTAGGTAATAAGTACTTAATGACCTTGTGACAAAAGGAAGCCAATCCATCGTGTGACTCGGGAGACAGATGTTGCTTCACACTGGAGTGATACGTCTAGATAGTGATACGTCTAGATAGACTCTGTCTGATCACCTGCATTCATTCATGTACGAGGCGTGTTTTTTTTTAAAGTAAGGTCCGTTTTGTTGTAGACACTAGTAGTTCGCGCGCATACCGCAAGGAGCGCGTGCATCGTGTGCCGGCATGCCTCGGGAACAACTGTGCTCAGTTTCAGCTCTGTAACTAATCTGTACGGTTCTGTTCTGTGCTTTCAACATGTTTAAGGCTATCAACTCGCGTGTGAGGTTCGCTCAGAGATACGGTTTTTGTCAGCAATGAACCTGTCTGGTGCAGAAATTCATCGACAGATTTGAGAAGTGTACAGTGATACTGTTATGAGTGAAAGCAAAGTGCGTAAGTGGGTACGAGAATTCAAAGATGTCCATGACAACGTCCATCATGAGGACCGCTCCGGTCGCCCTTCTCTGATTACAGACGATTTGGTGGCTTCAGTTGAAGCGAGGATTTGTGAGAACAGGCGCTTCACAATAACAGGTCTCTCAAACGGATTTCGTGACAATGTTTGTCAGCACCTAAAGTTTAGGAAACTGTGCTACCGTTGAGTCCCGAAACTCCTAACAAAGGACCAAAAATCCCAAAGATTTAAGTGTGCGATGAAGTTCTTGACTCGTTATCACGAAGAAGGTGACGGCATCTTCAGTCAGATCGTAACCAGAGACGTAACATGGCTTTCGCATATCACGCACAAATCAAAGCAACAGAGCATGGAATGGATACACACACACTCGCCTGTAAAGGTGAAGGCCAAACAGACTCTGTCCGAGAGCAAAATCATACCGTCGGTGTTTTGGGATAGGCATGATGTTTCTTTGGTCGACTTCATGCAACTAGGAACCACTATCAATGCAGAAGTATACTGCCAAACCTTGAGAAAGCTATGCAGAGCGATTCAAAACAAAAGACGCCGGATGCTGACAAAGGGAACTGTCCTTCTCCATGACAATGCAAGACCTCACACTGCAGGTCAGACCCGCGATTTATTGGACAGTTTTGGCTGGGACGTTTTAGACCACCCACTCTATATTCCTGATCTTGTGCCGATCTCAAACAACACCTCAGTGGCAACCGTTACAATGATGACGATTACGTGAAAACGTCAGTGAACTCTTGGTTATGAGAGCAGGCGGCAAGTTTTTATGAAGAGGATATTTTAAAATTGGTTGAGAGGTATGATGCATGTTTCAACAAACTTGGCAACTAAGTCGCAAAATAGAGTGAAGTTTGTGCTTTCTTAAAATAAATTTACTTTTTCGTAAAAACCTTTCGTTGTGTACATGCACTCCTGGAAATGGAAAAAAGAACACATTGACACCGGTGTGTCAGACCCACCATACTTGCACCGGACACTGCGAGAGGGCTGTACAAGCAATGATCACATGCACGGCACAGCGGACACACCAGGAACCGCGGTGTTGGCCGTCGAATGGCGCTAGCTGCGCAGCATTTGTGCACCGCCGCCGTCAGTGTCAGCCAGTTTTCCGTGGCATACGGAGCTCCATCGCAGTCTTTAACACTGGTAGCATGCCGCGACAGCGTGGACGTGAACCGTACGTGCAGTTGACGGACTTTGAGCGAGGGCGTATAGTGGGCATGCGGGAGGCCGGGTGGACGTACCACCGAATTGCTCAACACGTGGGGCGTGAGGTCTCCACAGTACATCGATGTTGTCGCCAGTGGTCGGCGGAAGGTGCACGTGCCCGTCGACCTGGGACCGGACCGCAGCGACGCACGGATGCACGCCAAGACCGTAGGATCCTACGCAGTGCTGTAGGGGACCGCACCGCCACTTCCCAGCAAATTAGGGACACTGTTGCTCCTGGGGTATCGGCGAGGACCATTCGCAACCGTCTCCATGAAGCTGGGCTACGGTCCCGCACACCGTTAGGCCGTCTTCCGCTCACGCCCCAACATTGTGCAGCCCGCCTCCAGTGGTGTCGCGACAGGCGTGAATGGAGGGACGAATGGAGACGTGTCGTCTTCAGCGATGAGAGTCGCTTCTGCCTTGGTGCCAATGATGGTCGTATGCGTGTTTGGCGCCGTGCAGGTGAGCGCCACAATCAGGACTGCATACGACCGAGGCACACAGGGCCAACACCCGGCATCATGGTGTGGGGAGCGATCTCCTACACTGGCCGTACACCACTGGTGATCGTCGAGGGGACACTGAATAGTGCACGGTACATCCATACCGTCATCGAACCCATCGTTCTACCATTCCTAGACCGCCAAGGGAACTTGCTGTTCCAACAGGACAATGCACGTCCGCATGTATCCCGTGCCACCCAACGTGCTCTAGAAGGTGTACGTCAACTACCCTGGCCAGCAAGATCTCCGGATCTGTCCCCCATTGAGCATGTTTGGGACTGGATGAAGCGTCGTTTCACGCGGTCTGCACGTCCAGCACGGACGCTGGTCCAACTGAGGCGCCAGGTGGAAATGGCATGGCAAGCCGTTCCACAGGACTACATCCAGCATCTCTACGATCGTCTCCATGGGAGAATAGCAGCCTGCATTGCTGCGAAAGGTGGATATACACTGTACTAGTGCCGACATTGTGCATGCTCTGTTGCCTGTGTCTATGTGCCTGTGGTTCTGTCAGTGTGATCATGTGATGTATCTGACCCCAGGAATGTGTCAATAAAGTTTCCCCTTCCTGGGACAATGAATTCACGGTGTTCCTATTTCAATTTCCAGGAGTGTATGTTCAAATGGACCTTACTTTAAAAACAACGCCTCGTACCTTGTGCATTTCGACGGATTTGGGCAATTCCTGTAGGACAATAGGACAATGCAACACCCCACACGTCCAGGAATACTCTTCCAAGTTTAAACAGCTCCGCAGGCCACCAATCTCTCCAGACATAAACGCTATTGAACATATGTGGGATGCCTTGCAACATGCATTTCTCCAACCCCTCGTACTATTACGGGTTTATGGACAGCCCTGCAGGATTCATGGTGTCAGTTTCCTCCAGCACTGCTGCAGAAATTAGTCGAGTCCATGCCACGTCGTGTTGCGGCACTTCTACGTTCTCGCGCGGTCCTACACGATATTATGCAGTTGTGCCAGTTTCTTTGGCTCTTCAGTGTACATGGCCTTTCCACATAAATCGGAACAACAGTTGCCGCAATTTCTTCGCTACCATATTCCGAAGGAAACAGACCTGGGCAGTATACAGTGCCTTACACAATCGATACTCTGAGCTGACAGAAGACATGAGATGTCGTGTCGGACCTCATTCGACCCGGGTAGTGTGGTAACTTGTCGTGACATGGACTCTGCCACTCGTTGGAGCCCATGTTGTTCCTACAGTCGTCCATAATTTCGAAGATGTTGCCAGTGCAGGGTTTTGTCCACGAACTGATCTCTTGACTATATCTCATAAATTTTTGATGAGTTTCATGTTGGGCGATCTGGGTGTCGGCCAAATCATTCGCTCCAGTAGTCCAGAATATTCTTCAAACCAATCACGATCAATTGTGCTGCAATGTCATCCATAAAACTTAGATCGTTCTTTGGGAACATGAAGTCCATGAAGGACTGAAAATGAACTCCAAGTAGCCGAACATAACTAGGACCCAGTCCATTCCATGCAAACACAGCCAATACAAACCATGAGCCACCACCAGCTTGTATAGTGCCTTGTTGACAACTTAGGTCCACGGTTTCGTGGGATCAAGAAAATGGCTCCAAGCACTATGGGACTAACATCTGAGGTCAGAGCACTCATGGAACACAAAAATGGTTCAAATGGTTCAAATGGCTCTGAGCACTATGGGACTTCACTGCTGTGGTCATCAGTACCCTAGACTTAGAACTACTTAAACCTAACTAACCTTAGGACATCACACACATCCATGCCCGAGGCAGGACTCGAACCTGCGACTGTAGCAGCACCGCAGTTTCGTGGGGTCAGTGCCGCATTCGAACACTATCATCTTCTCTGACCAAGTGATATCGGGACTCCAGCCGTGTAGGCCCCAATTAATATGGTCAGGTGAGGCGCTGCAGGCGACGTCGTGCTGTCAGTAAAGGCAGTCGCCTCGGTCTTTCCTGCCAAAGCCCGTCGTTGGCAAATTTCGACAAACTGACCTAATGTATAGTCCGCAGCTCGTGGTCGTGCGGTAGCGTTCTCGCTTCCCACGCCCGGGTTCCCGGGTTCGATTCCCAGCGGGGTCAGGGATTTTCTCTGCCTCGTGATGACTGGGTGTTGTGTGCTGTACTTAGGTTAGTTAGGTTTAAGTAGTTCTAAGTTCTAGGGGACTGGTGATCATAGATGTTAAGTCCCATAGTGCTCAGAGCCATTTTTTTTTTGTCCTAATGGATAATTCTTCGTACGTCCAACATTGATTTCTGCGGTGTTGCTTGTCTGGGCTGGAATGACAACTCTACGCAAACGCTGACGCTTTCTGCCGTTAAGTGAAGGCCGTCAGCTACTGCGTTATCCGTGGTGAGAGGTAATGCCTGAAACTCGCTATTCTCGGCAAAGTCTTGACACTGTGGATCTCGGAATATTGAGTTCCCTAACTTTTTCCGAAATGAAAGTCCCTTGCGGTTAGCCCCGACTACCATTCCGCCTTAAGAAACTATTAATTCCCGCCGTACGGCCATAATCATGTCGGGAACATTTAGTGTATATCAACTGAGCACAAATGACAGATATATCAATGTGCTACCCTGTTATATCTTACGTACACGATACTACCGCGATCTGTCACCTTAATGTACGTATCCAACATATCTTCAAAATGAGTTGCGAGTGTCGTTCATGTCCCAGTACGGTAGACTGAATTTTATCAGAAGTGTTTGCCATTAAAAGGCGTCATCTTTCGTTAGCAACGATCAACGAGAACCCCCAAAAGACGTACGACGACTCTGAAAACGTGCCCAACAAAGGACAGAGTCCTCGAAGCCCTGTAGATTCAGGAATTTGCATTTGGCCTCACTTAAGCATGCACATGACATAGAACGAAAATCATCAAGTATCACTTTTAACAATGGGAGTTCCTCACTTCGACAAAGCAGGACGAACCAGACGGCCGATCAGAAACAATGGTTCAAGAGACATGACAAACAAAGACATAGAGAGCGGACTATCCTAACACACTCCCCCACAGGGAACAACCGGCGGCTCATCCTTCCAATGACCACCACTGACGCTGCAATGTTCTTGTATAAGCTAGAACGTACGACACGTGAAGGAGCGGTAGAGCCAACAATCTCCAACAGGTGATCGGTATAGGCGTTACTAAGGCGACCACATATCTTAGAAAAATCTAGGAAGGCAAAAGCACAATGAATGGAGTTAACAGCGGCCACCCAAACCACATCGCTATATTCTGCCAACAGAGTGAAAATTGTACTGTCAAGAATGCAAACATTGATGTTTACCAATCACACAGCCAAGTAATAACGACAATTGCTGTCGCAGCCTGTGCAATTGTTTTATAGTCAAAATTGAGTAGCGTCAGGGGACGAAAATCAGCCACTGTTAAACGGCCGTGACGCTTCGGAATGAGAATAGTTTTCCCCAGCTTGAAGCTAGCAGACACAGCACATCCACCTGTAAAATCTCGTTTAGAATGGAAAGAAAAGTAGAACCCAAGAGACGCCAAAAATGTAGATATCTTTTATCGGAAGATCATTCGGACCAGGGGATTTATGAAAAGGGGAATTAACAACAAAGTCAGACACTTCAACTGCCTGAAAATCGTTTAGTAACTCAACAGCCTGGTCAGGCGTAATCATCTCACAGATGGTCTGAAATCAAGCATCGGAAGGTGGGTCGCTGGTGTCATCCGCTGCATGCAACTGTGCTTGGTATTGATGTAAAGGTTGAGCCATTTCACCTTGAGTGGTGAATTGACGGCCATCGTGTGCGGTGAGAGAAGTAGTAAGCGAGCGTCGACGGCGGGTGTTTTTACGAAGCAAGTGGTACGAGGATGTCAGTTCCTTGTTACTTAGAGAAAGCGGCTTAGACTGCGCCCTCAACTATTCCATCTGTCACTTCTTATTCAGCAGCAACTTAGACTTGACAAGTCAAACATCAGCGATCCTCACGGAGGGTTCACCTGCTCTTGCATATAACTCACGAAGAACGGTACAACGGAACACATACATGTCCCTAAAGTCTCTTGCCCTTGCAGCTCAGTAACGTACGAGTATCAGTGTTTTTCGGATACGCGGCTTTGTATACTCAGACCACCACCCCAATAAGGAAAGGTAACTCTCTCCATTAGAATTTCTTTTCGTTTATTGCGAATACCCTATTCATTCCAGATACCAAAATGCGAAGACTGCTTCCGTTTCCGTTGTCGAATTCCATTGAAACCATTCTAAAGCAGAGGCATATTACTGGGTACTTTTGCTGTCTGTTTGTTTCTATGGATAGGGAACTGGCCCAGTGGCCCAGAGAACTATGTTGAGATATAACGGGACTTGTATTATGAAATTTTGGATCACGTTTTGATGGAAATGGACGAGAAATTTCGCCATCATAAAAAATTCGGTTTTTTGCCTTGCTGATACCACAAAATTTGAAAAATACAGTATTTATATTCCTTGTAGTGCACTTGAAAACTTACAACATTTCTTTGAGCATGTATTCTCCAAGACAAAACGCTTAAGAAACGAACATCCTGTTTTACACATCGATGAGCAGTACAGATACATATAAAGCGTTCCCCCTTATTCTGTCCATCTCTTCTACTGTAGCATCTGTGGAAGGAAGCTTTTCTTGCTTGAAGCGTATAAACACGTACTTGCGTAATGCAGTTTCAGAAGAGAAGTTTTCTTCCTTAGCAATTATTTCAAATCAGAAATAACTTCTAGTGCAGTTAATAAAATCCCAAATTTGCAACCTTATAGGATGGTGTGATTGATTTGGCGTACAAGATATAAATAAATTCAATAATTAAAGCAAAGTATGTAAAAATATATTTTTCTTTGATGATAGCTCTCCATTTATCTTCCAAGCCACAAGCCGCCACTGTACCAAACTAGCCACTAATTACCAAAGGAGCTGCCAGTGTCTGCCTTTACCATCATCAAACCGTGGCCACTGCGTCGGAGATGACCAAAACATGATATCGCCCATCGACCTATGAAATACGTTATTTTGTTCTACTTATGAGTGAATATTAACTTTGACAGCTTCATCATTACGGTCTTCAGTATAAGTTCAGGACTTGTGTAAAATCAGAGGTTATCATAAACTCTCAAAACTATTGTAGCGGTAAACTTTCCTTCAAAGGAGAGTATTTTCAGGGTTCCTTTCTGCGCCAAGTACATAGTGTCAGTATGAGTGTGATTCACGTTGCCTGGATCGAATCCCAGGCAAACTATGTGGCCAGAATGGGGCAACATTTCCTGGCCCATGGTATCATGGGTAACATCCAGCAGCGTGAGAACGTCTTGGCTTATGCAGGTCCAGAAATTTGTTATTTACTTTAGCAACTCAACCCTGAAGTGGAGCGATATGCCCTCCCTTAAAGACCTGTTTACTAGAATATTTATACTCTCAAGCAAACATTGCAGCTTCCCGCCACGATCTTAGTGGACAGTCTTACAGAAGGTGGCTAGGAAATTGCAAATTGCAATGTAAACAGTTCTGTGCGACTTCCTTGTCGGATACATTATTCTTTTACTTTAACCAGAAGGAGAATTCTGTAATGACCTCTTCGAACTCAAAGGGATTTGTCTCCTCATCATTGGGGCTTTTGAGTGGCAGCAACTTAACAATCACACACAACCACAACCTTCACAGCGTTAAGCGTCGCCTGCGGCTGGCAACCCATCGGCCATTATGCGTCACCCGCAGCGATTATCCTCATGCAACAATAATTTTATCCCTCACACCAGCTATTATCGCCAGGCGACACAACAGGACACAAGGTGGAAGTTTGCCAATCATTACTCAAGATGAATGCATATTATGTCAGCACCGATCACCTTGCCTTTGAGTTGAGGAGGTATCTGTTGCCTATGCTCTAGGGGTTTTCCATGTCCATACTGTACACACTATATGTGATTGAAGTCAACACAGTCCCAGTGGTGTTTCAGGATGATACGGGTTCTTCCACAACAATAGTGATTTGGGAGATTTATCGCCATTTGGGCTCATGTCCACTACAGGAAGTCTCCAGACGCAGCTTAGCTACAGCAGCGATACCATCGAAGTGATACTGTTGTGTACATAGTTCCGCGTAGTCAGCGCGTACACAACTTTCCCACTAGAGCACGCCCCGCTAAGCACAACAGCGCAGGCGCAGCGCTCGTCCGTCTCCGCTCTACGATATGGCGCTGCCATAAAGACGGACCAAATTCTGCTTCCGCCGATCCGCGTATTAATATGTAACGCAGCCAATGAGATTGCTGCTAACGTAGACCTTTTCTCCTCGCGGATCACACTCGCGCAGTAATACCTGAACGCTCGAGGTATTATAACGAGTGTACAGACCTCCGATTAGTCAGTCTGCATTAGTTTGCATTAGTCTGCAGTCTGCAGTCTGCGCCTAATAAGATTACCATATTCCTGTACATAGCCATGAAGATAAATGAATAGACACTTTGTCAAGTATCAGAGATATGTGAGAATAAGATTAACGTACCGAGATCAAAGGAACTTCAGACTGTCAATTGGAAATAGCATCCAGAATCAAGTTAAGTAAGGTTTATGATGATTATTATTTTAATAAATGTGTGTGAAAATTAATCAAGTTCTGTTCAAAGTTGGTCACCGTCAATCTGCTACTCTAAGCGTGCAAGTGGCATTTCTATCGGCAGAAGATAAACACGCCGCGATAAGACCACGAGGCATATTGCTGACACTCGCCTATTTCGTTAGAGCGACAAGTCAAATAATCTGATGGGGCGTGTACCGAATGTCTTACAGTACGCACACCACAGATACATTCAGTATAACTCTACTTGCTTCATGTCACTCATGTTGATGGTAAGCACTGAAGGGGCAACAAACAGCCTTGGTTTGGGACCTTTCTATCCCTTTCGGCTTGGAACTACATGACTCTGTGAGCAACATTCAGCCATCAGGGACCAGCTCCTACATGTATTCTCCAGTCAGTTTTTCCAGGTCCTACCACCTGTGTCATGTCAACCTTGTTCTAACAGGCATTCCTCGCCTATTCAAATTACAGAACATTCCATTCACTCCCGGGATAAGCTACAGGTGGAATTACAGTGCCTCCAAGAGGAAGGATTCTCACCAAAGTCACCAGCAGTCATCCTTATTGTGGAAAAGCCGAATGGATTGCTTCGAATTTGAGGTGACTTCAAGGCCACAATCAATCAACAGTGAGACATTGGCACCTATCAACTCCCAAAAGAAGCAGACATTAAGAAGTGACTCAGAGAAAGCAAGATTTTCACCAAGGTTCATTTGCAGGGTGCTTACATTCAGCTCCTTCTGAACGAGGCATCATGTAGCATTCCAGTCACTAGCACCCCATTTGTACAATCCCCCTATAACAGGCTTCCTTCTGACATTGCCAGTGCTCCGGCTATTTTCATCGTTACTTGGAATAGCTGATGCTGGATGTAGCTGGTGATTTGCCCTCGTTCAAAGTCTGTTATGTCCGATGCTCTAGCTCATTAAAATCACCGTAACCGCAGCAGACGCACTGAAAGCTGTGGGTGGTCACAGGACTAAATCTGTGTCTAACACCAATATACTGTTGTTAGCTACAATGATGTTCTTTCTCTATGTTATAGCCATACCACACATTCTTTCAATGGCTCTGTGCAGTATGGGACTTAACATCTAAGATCATCAGTCCCCTAGAACTTAGAACTACTTAATCATAACTAACCTAAGGGCATCACACACATCCATGCCCGAGGCAAGATTCGAACCTGCGACCGTAGCGGTCGCGCGGTTCCAGACTAAAGCGCCTAGAACCGCTCGGCCACACGGGCTGGCCCATACATTCTTTCCCGCGGTATTCTGTAATTCCTCATGATTATCCAATGATTATATGTTTCTCTCACCAACCGAATTGCCACCGAACAATATCATGGTGGTGCTGGTCCTACTAACTAAATCAGTTATGTATATCGCGATGTGAACTTGATGGGACGTCTGCTCTGCGCCTGCAATTTACGGGTATGTCGTAAAAATTTGGTGCCATGTACTTCCAGAACTCATCCAAGAGGTTTTTCAATGCGTACGACGCATAATCGCCGCCGTATGGAGTATAACAGGTGGAGCAGCGCCGCATTAAGTTGGTGGTTATAATGTTTTGGCTCATCGGAGTTGATGCTTTTGAAGTGTAAACGTTTATCGTGACAACATATTAATCAACTACACTTTCAGATTCCCCAAATGCCGTGTCAGATTTTCAATGTCATTACCTCGCCAGTTAAGACAGAACCATTTCAAAAGTATCATTTGTTGGCCAAGTCTGATGAGACAGTAAGGTTTCCATCATGTGTGTACAATAAACTGCCATCTGTACCATGAGATTCTACCACTTTCATGCTTTTTCCGAGAGCTTTTCGAATATAGATGTAGACTTTTAATTTCGTTGACGACTTGTCTCTCTCTCTTCTATCTCTTCCAATTTACTGCGCATTGTCAGAACGAACAACTACGCTTTATTTTGCTTATACCAATGCCTACTTACTGCAAAATCAGTATTATCTAAAGTAAAACCATACTCGTATATTTTGTCTAGCAGACAATGTTTGCATCTTTTCTAAAATGGAGGCAGTTGTGGTTCTAGTTTCTATTACATCAAAACAGTAAGTGGAACCATGGAAGTTGCCGGACTGGAGTGTGACTGAGGCTTTACCTGCAAGTGTTGTTGACCAGACTCCAACAAAGACATAAATTCCGCAAAACGTATGATTACACTGGCTTAGATTTAATTATTTAGAGTCAGTTGCCTTACTGACGGAGAAATAACAAACACAAGTATTCATAAACTTTGCATTAATTTTATGTTGAGGAAATAGAATCCTCTAATGCAGCAGGCCGCAACCTGTCTGGGCATGCTCCTGTCCAGTTCTAAAATCTGAATAGGTTCGACTGTAAAATCGTGTAGCTTTAGAAACCAATCGCTGTTCTAATTGCAACTGGTACCTTAGATCCAAACTAACAAATAACAGTATGTGCCACAGTGTGGTGTAGTGCGGTGGGCCTCCTTTGGTGCTGTAAGCACCACTGCTCAGTCGGCCGTTGCTGGTGGCTCTGGTAAGAGCTGATTACCATGACCTCACATCAATTTTTGGTTATTTAAGGAAATAAAATGCTGATGCTATTGTTCAAATAAATAAACGTTCCTATCGGATCCTAATACACACAGTGACAGTTGCTTAAACATTCTATACACCAAGTCACTATTTTGTTTGAATTACCCGCTTTCACAAGTGGATTTTCGAATTTCCCACCATTTTAAACTGAATGCAACTGGGACTGGGGGCTATTTCCAATTTAGCACATTTTTAAACCTAGAATAACCGGCCTTCTTAGATTTTTTGGGTTACTCGCCATTTTAAAGCTAGGACAAATGAACTCTTGGGTTCCAGACTTACCACAAATGGCCTGGTAATCATGAAAATTGTGACAGATCTGATATAAGAGAGATAGTTTGAATTTTCCGCGATTTTAAAGGGGGAATTTTTAATTTTACACTTTTCTAACCATAGGGGAAGTAGCTTAGGGCTCCCACTTCAGTCTTTATACTTAGTCCAAGTGGCATACGAGTACATCCGTTGCGATGCAAGAATAATTGGAGTGGTGTGGAGGACAATTTGTCAACATTGCATGATATCAATGCAAAAAGTATGTCGTCATAAATTTGGCAACAGTGCAGACTGCTCTCGTACAACATATAAAACCCCACTACTTCCAATTTCACAAAATCCTTTGATTATCAAGTTGTGTTGTTTATAATGGAAATAACATTTTTCTTCGGACTTTGTATTCAAATTTTAAACTTTAGTTTAAACTAGGAGGGGGGCGTGGGGGGGGGGGGAGGGGGGGGAAGGAGGGAATAAATACGCTACAAGATACAAAAATTTCCCGTCCATTGCACATCCTCGGTGACATACGCCTGATAGTCGCTTCACTTGCCTCATTGATGTCTATGATACGAACAGTGGAATGTGTATTGTTTGACAACACCTCAAAACCTTATATATATTTAGGCAGCGCTCTTTCACCACATATCGCCCATATGCCAAGATTCAATATCTGTGAGGATAAAGACATACCCTTCGTCACAGTCATTGATGCATTGCAGCCTTTTTGGTATGAATGATACCTCTGGGGGGTCAAAATAGTTTAACTTTTTTGTCGTGTAGCCATAATAGATTTCATGTCAAAAAACTCTCAGAAATTAAAGACATTCACAATGCAACTATTACGTGCAATTGTTGACCTAATTTCATCGATCTGTTGTCCTAGCAAAAGGATGTAGTGGTGTTTTGAATTAACTTACAGACAGATTTCTGTGATATACTACATGAGCCTTCAAATATTTGTCTGTTTGACAAACAGACAAATACCTCATTATATTTTGTTGCTGAGACCGTGAGAAAAGCTATAAGTTATGTATAAATGTGGTGTGTGTTCCTTCGGACATGTCTAAAAAAAGAGAAGTCATTATTGATCCTGCAGCCATTATGAATCAAGACTTAAACGAACTAACGAGATTTAGCTACTGGTGGGCATTGATTTACATCAATGGGGAAAGTTGGAAATTTCTGCTGGACTATGATTTGGACCCATCCACACAGAGCGGTCTTAGTAACCGCACGGACTATCCTCTTGCGCCCTCCTCCACGCCTCCTGTCAGACCCAAATTCTCAACATATCCACACAATATACAGGGTGTCCCAGCTATCTTGTCCACCCAAAATATCTTTGGAATAATAACAGCTATTGAAAAACGACTTTCACCGGTATCAATGTAGGGCTGGGACCCATGAATGTACATATTTGGAAACATTCTAAAACGAACACAAACTTATGTTTTTTTTATGGACCTCCTATATTTTTTTCTTCAGCAATCCATAGCATGACAAAGCACATACACAATGGCGTTGATTGCATCGCAATATTCCCATTACATCCCGAGATATTGAGGCGCGAAGTTGACGCTTGAAACACCCGACATGCGCTGCTAGCCCACGTCCTGAGGCTCAGGCGTGAGCCCCATGCTGCCCTTATCGCGATGTGGTTGACATGCGTAATCACACTTCCATACTTATCAAGAGGTCTGAAACGAATAATACGGTCTGCTGCCATCCGGCATTAACGTCGTACATTCCAGCAGGTATTTATCCCATAGGCTAGGGGTGATGCGGTTCTGTAACATATCTGTGTACCGCAACGTTAGTCACAAAGTTAACTTCGCTTATCGTTAATCCGTTACTAAAAAGGTAATGCCGTTCAACGTTAAAACTTTACTTTAATGTAGATCTAGCGCAAGTAACAGTTAATCATTCACTCGTAATAGTAAAATTCATGTTGATGGTTTTAGTGAAACGAGCAAGTGGACTAAAAGTTTTACCGTTGTTTAGGTAAAAATGTTTTGATTTGGCAAGTTCAAGTAGGACATAGAAGATGAATGTAAACATGTTTAACCAATTAGTTTTATTATCACATAATTATCAATATTATGTTTATCTAATGCGTTAAATGACAAATTGTTGAAAACAAATGTTTCTTAATATCACTGGGTAAAATGGACTTTGTAGAAACTTCCACTGTGATACCAGCACTACATACTAAACATAGCGTTCACATCTCATCCTCAAAGTGATGCCCATTGGCTTGCATACTAAGGGTCACTCTGCGGATGAAGGATGCCCTACTTCGTGCTACTGTTTCCTCTTTGATGGCTGTACAAGCATCAATAATGCGTTGCTTCATGTGTTCTGGTGTTGTTGGTTCATGTTGGTAAACAGCATCCTTAACTGCTCCCCAAAGAAAATAATCCAGCGGTATAAGGTCCGGGGATCGGGCAGGCCACCTAACTGGGCCACCTCGTCCAATCCACCTACCAGGGAACTTACGGTTCAGAAGTCGTCGTGCTCGTAAGGTGTTATGTGCAGGGCATCCGTCATGCTGATACCACATGACCATTCTCTGGTTCAGAGGTACGGTGTCCAAGAGAACAGGAAGATTGTGTCGTATAAATCTGGAGTATTGTCTGCCATTTTGGATGCCACTTATAAAGAAAGGTCCGATAATGGTATCTCCAATAATCCCACACCAAACATTAACTTTCCACTGACGTTGATGCTCTACCTGACGGAGCCATTTTGGATTGTCTGCACACCAATAATGCATATTCCTCATATTGACAATTCCTTTGTTGGAGAATGATGCCTCGTCGGTAAAGAGAACATCTGCAAAAAAATTTGGATCAGTCAGAAGTTTTTTCTGAGCCCACTGACAAAATGTTACCCTATTGCAGAAGTCATTTCCATGAAGATCCTGGTGTAAATGAACATGGTGAGGATGAAATTTATGACGTTTAAGAATTCCGATACACCAACTTCACGTTCAATTTGACGTGTGCTGATTTGAGGATTCACAGCTATGGTAGCGAGCACAGCAACTTCAGCACGTTCATCTGTGCGTGTTCTAGGACGATGTCGAGGTCTTGGATTTAAGCTTCCCGTTTCACGTAGACCAAACATCCGGCGCGAAGGCGATGGCTTGTCAGGGAATCGTCTTCTGTACAGTCGTTCTGCCTGAACAGCATTTCGTCCACCTACAACAGGGTACAGTACAGGTATGTAGAGTAGGGTAGAAAACAAACTTATTAACTTAATAATCATAATGTTCGCTAACAGTACTATCAACAAACAAGCAATCTCATAACGTATTTCCCGTCAACGTACATTCTCCATAGATCAGCAGCATTTCTACCATATCTTCATATGTGTACATTATACTGTACAGTATAAGTTCCACAACACAACGTTTATTCACAATGTGTACTACCTCCGTGCCGTCACTAGATTACTCTGATGCACGACTACACTGGCAAACGGTGTACTGCACGCCAAAGCAACAACAAATGGGATGCTCGGAGGGTGGTGGAGTGCAGGAGTTTGCATGGGTCGCAAATAATAAAAAGGCGAAGTGGTAACTGTGGCAGTAGTAGGAACTACGTTGGACACTTGACTAGGTAGAGCCAGGCCCTGCGCGACAGGCACAATGGGTCATATAACGCATTCGATAAACCTTATTTTGGGTGTGCAGGATAAATAAGACAAACTGACGGCTGTACACCGATCGGTACTGGTTCATATTGTGTACGTAGATACGTAAAACATGCAAGAGGGAAACCGTTATGTGCTTATGAGAATTGATGGGAGCAGACCGTATTATTCGATTCGGACCTCTTGATAAGTATGGAGGTTTGATTACACATGTCAATCACATCGTGATTACGGGCAGCATGGGATTCACGCCTGAGCCTCAGGACGTGGGCTAGCAGCGCATGTCGGGTGTTTCAAGCGTCAACTTCGCGTCTCAATATCTTGAGATGTAATGGGAATATTGCGATGCAATCAACGCCATTGTGTATGCGCTTTGTCATGCTATGGATTGCTGAAAAAAAATATAGGAGGTCAATTCAAAAAAACATAAGTTTGTGTTAAAAAACACATATGCTTTCGTTTTAGAATGTTTCCAAATATGTACATATACATATATACAGGGTGTACCAGCTATCTTGTCCACCGAAAATATCTCTGGAACAATAACAGCTATTGGAAAACGACTTTCACTGGTATCAATTTAGGGCTGGCGCCCATGAATGTACATATTTGGAAACATTCTAAAACGAAAGCATGTGTGTTTTTTAACACAAACTTATGTTATATATATATAGTCTGTTTTATGGACATGTCCGAAAGCACGCACACCACATACATAATTAACGCGAGACTAGCCAATGATATCTTCAATGCAGATGTACACAATGCTCTAACTCTTGCGGGACTCGGAAAAGCGCTGTGAGTAATGAGGATAATGGACAGTGTCATTATGTCAGTAGTATGTGAATAAACTTAGAGTTTTGGTCTGACGGAGACGTCCTAAGGTAGTCCACGCAGTTGCGATGACAACTCTGTCTAGATGGTTCAGTGGTCAGAACACATGCCTAGCGAACAGGAGACCCGGCTTCGAATTCCAGTTTGGCATAGGTTTCCAGCTTTCCCCATTGATATAAATCAATGCCCACTAACAGCTAAATGTCATTAATTCCTTAGTGTCTTACTATAAAGTACGTGGCTGAAAGGAAATTCTACTACAAAAAGTGTCTATTGTCAGTTAAACTTCCGTAGGTACTCAGAACTCGGCCAGCTTAAATGAACTGATGAGCATTTCTGGTTGACAATATTCACCAAATAAACATATAGTATATTGTTGAACGAGAAGTATCATTTGAAGCTGTTTCACAGCACCCATCTTCATCTACATCTATGTGATCTGTGAACTTCAGGGCACTGCGGACTCAAAGAGAAGTTACATGTATTACTGTTTGTAATGAATTACCACCATTAGGGTAATTCAATAGTAACGAAGCTCATCCCCTATTTATATGCAGCACGTTGCATTTATTTTACGATCCAGTACCTGTAACAACTAGCAAATAGTTGAACATTTTATGAAAACGTGGAGAGGCAACAGTTGATGTGCAATCAAAAAGGAAACACTTGACATGTATACTGAGGTGATAAAGGTCTTGGGATCGAGATATGCACATATACAGATGCCACCAGTACTGTATATGCAGGGTAGAAAAGGGCAGTGCACTAGTGGAGCTCTCATTTGTACTCAGGTGACTCATGACAAAAGGTTGCCGACGCGATTATGACTGCACGACGGGGATTAACATACTTTGAACGCCGTATGGTAGTTGCAGATAGACGCATGGGACATTCCATTTCGGAAATTGTTAGGGAATTCAATATTTCGATATCTACAGCGTCAAGAGTGTGCCGAGAATACCAAATGCAGGCATGTCCTCTCAAGACAGACAACGCAGCGTCCGGCGGCCTTTGCTTAACGACCGAGAGTAGAATTGTCAGTGC
This sequence comes from Schistocerca serialis cubense, assembly GCF_023864345.2. Taxonomy (NCBI): domain Eukaryota; kingdom Metazoa; phylum Arthropoda; class Insecta; order Orthoptera; family Acrididae; genus Schistocerca; species Schistocerca serialis. Next base: position 112,555 of record NW_026048513.1, read on the forward strand.
TAACAGACAAGCAACACTGCGTGAAATAACTGCAGAAATGAATGAGGGACGTACGACGTACGTATTCGTTAGAGCAATGCGGCGAAATGTGGCGTTAGTTCTCTATAATAGCAGATGGCAGACGCAAGTGCTTTTGCTAACAGCACGACATCCTCTGCAGCGCCTCTCCCAGGCTCGTGACCATATCGCCTGGACCTTGGGCAACTGAAAACCCGTGGCCTGTTCACATAAGTTGGTAAGAGCTTATGATAGGGTTCGAGCGTGCTGCAGATCCCACGAAACCATGGACACAAGTTCTCAACGAGGTACTGTGCAAGCCAGTGGTGACTCCATAATAGTGTTGAGTGTGCTTACATGGCTCTGACTGGGTCCTAGTTCTGTTCGGCTACTTGGAAACCATTTGCAGTCAGTCATGGACTTCATGGTCCCAAATAACGACTGAATTTTTATGGGTGACGATGCGCCATGTCATTGGGCCACAATTGTTCGCAAATGATTTGAAGAAACTTCTGGACAACTCCATTGAATTACTCGGTCACAACTGTCTGCAATTGCTTTGAAGAACATTCTGGGCAATTCAGCTGACTGACTTGGTCATCCAGATCGTCTGATAAGAATCCCATTGGACATTTATAGGACACATTCAAGAGGTCAGTTCGTCCACAAAATCTTGCACCGGCAACACTTTTGCGATTATGAGTGGATATAGAAGCTGCATCGTTCGGTCTTTCTGAAGGGGAATTCCAAAAACTTTTGATTCGATACCACGTCGACTTGTTGCACTATGCCAAGCAAAAAGAGATACGAATCGATAATAGGAGATTTTTGTAGTTGTGGTCTTCAGTCCTGAGACTGGTTTGATGCAGCTCTCCATGCTAATCTATCCTGTGCAAGCTTCTTCATCTCCCAGTACCTACTGCAACCTACATCCTTCTGAATCTGCTTACTGTATTCATCTCTTGGTCTCCCTCTACGATTTTTACCCTCCACGCTGCCCTCCAATACCAAATTGGTGAGCCTACTCACGCCGTATAAAATTCACATAAGTCTTTCCATTGTGAGCCAGCCAGTCCGCTGTAACTAGCTCTGACGTCATAAATGTTGCGCAATACTTTAAAAATCAAGTAAATAACCTGAAACGTTTCTAGCATGTCAGGAGTAATGCTAAATCAATATGTGTCGAATATCAGTTCAATAACTTTAACCATTTTCGAAATTTGGTTGTTCTTCTGTAAAAATTATTGGCGCAACAGAAAAGAGCTAGAAACTTAAAAAATTATATTTAGATTCCTTTTGCATAATAAATTAGTCGAAACAGTATTCTGGATCTCACAAATTAAAAATTTTGTTGAAATTCATGATTTTTGGTTTTTGTCTTAGAAATTAAGGAAGCAAGATAGATTAAGTAGGCGATTAAATAAGGCTAGGATGTTTAAATTTAAGTAGAAGGGAGATCCGCTATAATCATAAAGATGTGAGAAGTTTCAATTGAATAACTATAAAACTATAGCGATAGCGTATCTCCAAGGGGCAAGTTCAGAGCTTGTCTACTGCGTGTAGTGTAATTACATTAATTCTCTCGCTCAAAATAATTGACTTAGCCACGTCAGACTTTTATTATGATTACTTACATGTGTGCTGAATGCACATTTAAATTCAGAGCTTCATCGGCCATCAGCAAAGGAAGCGATGATTTATTGGATAACTTAAAGTGGTGCATTACTAGCCCAGCGGCTAGTCGGGAGAGCCGATTTGATCAGGCGTTCCCTTAGCCGTCCGCACCGCGGCTTTATATATAAGAACGCTGCGCGAGGAAGTAAGGCGCCAGTTCTCTCCAGACGCTGATTAGCACACCATCTGTGCCGGGAGTCGCGTCGCGTCGGTATCATTGCTATAAACAGCCTCGGATGCCGTAATAAGTTACTCGGGATACGCGTAATCATGAAATCATTTTCGAGTGAAGTGTTAATTCTGGGATAACTTTAATGATCTATCTTCAGTTTGCGTATGTCGTACTTTCACGTGCCGTCGCGGGACAGACATTCTACCATTATTTAGCGTGGCGTTTGATGAACATTATCATCAAATTATGGCGAGCATTCACTTAAACATTTAATTTGTACAGTTATAGTTGCATCAGCGCATTAGACTCTGAACTGCTCTGTTAGTTGGATTGCGTGGATTCTTTTTGGTCTGTGACTTTCAGAATATAGTGAACATTTTTAGAGAATCGTTTTTGATTATGAATCCCAGACAATCTCCTAATTCCTCAGAGCTATAAGCTGTAGCTATAAGTGTATTTCTCAGATGAAGTGGGCACTAGGAATTCTAACTACAGGCTTCACGTTTTGCTAATCACTTTCTGGTTGCTAATATTGTAGTTAGAGAGCCAGTGTTGAGAACGGCAAAAGACAGCATAAATAATAGGAACATTCTAAATAACGATAAATCCACCCGCCTCCCCACATATGGTTAATCTGCCGGGAAATGCATCTTTTCTACATTACATTCTACATTTTAAAACAATTAAGAATTAAATCCACCCGCCGTCACTCACCTTGATGCCTCAGAACATGTCCTACCAACCGATCACTTCCTCTAGTCAAGTTGTGCCACAAACTCCTCTTCTCCCCAATTCTGTTCAACACCTCCTCATTAGTTATGTGATCTACCTATCTAAACTTCAACATTCTTCTGTAGCACCACATTTCGAAAGCTTCTAATCTCTTCTTATCCACACTATTTAGCGTCCATGTTTCACTTCCATACATGGCTACACTCCATACAAATACTTTCAGAAACGACTTCCTGACACTTAAATCTATACACGATGTTAACAAATTTCTCTTCTTCAGAAACGCTTTCCTTGCCATTGCCGGTCTACATTTTATATCCTCTCTACTTCGACCATCATCAGTTATTTTGCTCCCCAAATAGCAAAATTCCTTTACTGCTTTAAGTGTCTGATTTCCTAATCTAATTCCCTCAGCATCACCCGACTTAATTCGACTACATTCCATGAACAACATCGGGGATAGGCTACAACCCTGTCTCACTCCTTTCCCAACCACTGCTTCCCTTTCATGTCCCTCGACTCTAATAACTCCCATCTGGTTTCTGTACAAATTGTAAATAGCCTTTCGCTCCCTGCATTTGACCCATACCACCATCAGAATTTGAAAGTGAATATTCCAGTCAACATTCTCAAAAGCTTTCTCTTACAAGTGCTAGAAACGTAGGTTTGCCTTTCCTTAATCTATCTTCTAAGATAATTCGTACTGTCAGTATTGCCTCACGTGTTCCATTATTTCTACGGAATCCAAACTGATCTTCCCCGAGGTCGGCTTCTACCAGTTTTTCCATTCGTCTGTAAAGAATTCGCGTTAGTATTTTGCAGCCGTGACTTATTAAACTGATAGTACGGTAATTTTCACATCTGTCAACACCTGCTTTCTTTGGGATTGCCATTATTTTATTCTTCTTGAAGTCTGAGGGTGGGTCGCCTGCCTCATACATCTTGCTCACCAGATGGTAGAGTTCTGTCAGGGCTGGCTCTCCCAAGGCTATCAGTAGTTCTAATGGAATGTTGTCTACTCCCGGGGATTTGTTTCGACTTAGGTCTTTCAGTGCTATTATTAGGAGGTATCCCATTGCTTTTATCACCTCAGTGTTGAAGGTCCTTGTACTGAACCCACAACGTGAAATGAACACCTCAGTCTTACCTTATAAAGAATGTGCTGCGAAACGATTGTGATCAAATGAACTGAAGTGTGTGCATTAAGAAAATTTCTCACCGAGACAAAGAGCTCCCTGCAGAAGGGAAACAGCCCACCCGCAGTGACTCGCAGTGGGCGCTGTGTGCGGGTCATGACGATCAGCAGCGACTTTCTGACATCCGCAGGAAATCCATACACCGACGTCAGTGCCGTGTAGGCGGCCTGAGTGACGTTCTCACTCTGAAAGAAGGCACAGGCACTGAGCAGCGACTGGTACCCAATCATCAGTAAAACAAGCGATTGAGCATAAACAACAGCAAAATAAGCGTCCTCCAAAAAGAAAGGCCCTCTTGAAGTTGTCAGCCTAAATAATTTTGCTTATAAAACTGGCATGATGCAAATGCAAATGAGCAGTCTTCAGCACAGAACAAATCTCTTTTGTAATTTCTATTTTACATGGCTGTTTCAGGTGATGGACCGTTTATCAGCAATGAAAGCAGTACCACATGCGTGTAAATAACTATGTTATAACGAAATAAAGCGACAAAGATGTTCATAAATGGTTTAAATGGCTCCGAGCACTACACGACTTAACATCTGAGGTCATCAATCCCTAGACTTAGAATTACGTAAACGTAACTGACCTAAGGACATCACGCACATCCATGCCCGAGGCAGGATTCGAACCTGCGACCGTAGCAGCCGCATGGTTCCGGACTGAAGCGCCTAGAACCGCTCGGCCACAGCGGCCGGCCGATTTAAGAATTACGTTTCGCCGTTATTACTGCGTAAATTACACTTTTCAGGAAGGAAATAGGGACGCTATTATCCGTGAGAAGAAGTTCCGGTAAATCATGGGTCAACAAGAAGAGAATTTCTTTGAAATATGAAAAGTTAGAAGTAGAAGTATCTGACGAAACTTAAGACATGGATTGAGAAAAATGACTTTAAATTTTGTTTTTGTAAATAATTTTATTTAGCCGTCATATAAACGTTATCCACTTCAAAATAGTCTCCATTAGGTGTTACACACTTATACTAGTGCTTTTTCTCTGAGCAAAATACTTACGGAACTCTAACAATGGCTAGGAGCTTAGCTTTGGTTTCGATATCGTTTTAATATCACATCTGCTTGTAAAACAATCGGCCTGTATGGTTATCTTTATCTTTCGAAACAGACAAAAAGTAATGGACGTCCAAGTCTAGTGAACGTGGAGGTGGAAGAATCATTACAAAATAGTTTTTGGCAAGAAATCTTGTACAAGCAGCAAGTATGCAAATCTGGGTATTTTGGAAGAACGCTTGCAAGCGACAAGAACATTATGACCACCGATCCACCATCGACATAAACCCGTCCAGGCTACAGCAGCGTCACCTGGCAAGGAATGACTGCTAGTCAGATACACGCACAGTGCGTGTAGTATCAGTGAGTGTACCATCCATGTGTAGAATCGGGGTGGCGGACAGTCTATCTGAGCTTGACAAAGAGCAGGTTGTGATGGCCCGGAGGCACGGCACAAGCATGTGTTCTGATGTGGTGCAGTGTAGTGGTGGCAACCTGTGTAGTGTATCGGGAGAGATCAATGAAGTTATTTATGATGATTTTTATAACGTAACGATAGATATAAAGGAAGTTTTAAGTAACAGGGCTTATGGGTTATCTGCAGATTCTAATAGAGTTAATTGTGATGAAGTTTGCAATGTTTTGGTGGAGATAAATGAGGTTTAACTTCAGGGAGTTGAAATACGTTTTGTGATTAATTGTGAGCAGGTTGCAGTTACTGATATTGTTACTTGAGAGGAATGGAACGGTATATTTTGTGCTAATAATGTCGAAAAAACTATATGTTTAGAGGGTGAATTAAATTCTACAGATATTTCAAAGGCAGATCAGAAGAATACAAAAATGGGTAATGGGCAAAATATTGGTTTAGGAGATGGGTTTAGTACTGAATCGTACGGACAATAAGAAAGTGACTACACCATTAATAACTAGAGATGGTATGGAAAAATATTGAAGCCATTACTATTTCACTAAAGGGCATGGAAAAAATTAGAAGTAACAAGAGATATTGAATGAAGGAAAAATGAAAACAGGCTGAAGAATGCTTCTAATGAATTGTCTGATGATGATAATGAAATTGAGGGTTGGTTTGGTGTTGTAATGTGTACCTTAGTTAGCTAGGAGTAGAAAAGGGAGATTGAAAATGATCTTTTAAGGAAGCAGTCTTTGGAGAGGGGTGAAATAATAAATGTGCGTCCTGTACTGGAAATCGAGATGAATAAAGAGAAAATAAGTGCTGTTTTAGATTCTGGAGGTAATGTCTCAGGCATTTTGGAGTAATTTGTAAATATAAATAAAAATACAGAATTTGTGATATTTTTCGAGACAATAGAGTTAAATGAGGACTGCAGTTGGGGAACTTAATAAGCGAATAAAACATGAAATGCGATTAGATTCTATGTGTAGTGGTTATTGTATAACAGGAGATGTTTTACAGTGAATGTTTTGGTTGAAGATGTAATTGGTGCAGATTTTCTGTGTGAATACGCAACTCCTCTTCATTTTCTTAAGAATTATCTTTAATCTGAGCTAGGAAGTAAGAGAAGACAAGTTAAATTCTGAGCTATTTTAATTGCAAATGTAATAGTTACAGAAGTTTGGGAGAATTACTTGTAATTTATGCATGACAGAATAAACGGAATAACTGAATTGGTTGAACATATTTCTAATACAGAAAAGGATGAGTTGTGTAATTTGTTGAGTCAGAATGAATATATTTTCTCAGACAGTCCTGATAAGGTGGTAGATTTGGAATATTCAGTTAAGGTGAGGCCAGACGAGTCAATCAGATCAAAACCATATGTCATTTCTATAACAGATCGGGAGGCTGTGCTGATTAGATTAAAACAGATTTCATAATGGGGTATTGTGGAAAAAATGCAGAAGTGATTACTACAGATCGATTGTAATAGTTAAAGAAGAATCTTAACTGAGTTACAGTGTTACTAGACGCTCACAAATTGAGAAGGATAGTAGTAAGAGAACTAGATCAGCCAAGCTACACGAAAGAGGTCTTAACAGAATTTTAACGAAGTACAACAAATGTCGAATGTCGATTTCACCTTTGGCTTTTGGCAAATTCCGTTGGCTGAAGGGAATAGACGATACACTGCTTTCCTATTCGACGGATGAAGTTATCGTTTCAAAGTGTTGTCACTCGGATTAACCACATCTGATGCGGTTTTTCTGAGTGCACTAAGAAACATGTTATATCAGTTAATCAGCAAACTTGTTGTCTATATGGACTATATTTTAGTTGCTACAGAATCTTGGCCTGAGCATAGTGAGTTTTTGGCGGAGCTCTTCTTGGCCTTAAGAAAGGGAGTAGTGATCTTAAAACTTTTCATATGTGCATTTGTTAGAGAAAAAATTAAACTCGTACCTTGTGTTATGTGGTTTCTACCGAAAATTTCTCGGTAATGAGCGCATTAATACTTCCAACTTGTGTAGGTTATTAAAGAAGAACGCTACATGGATATAGTGCGACAAATGTGAGAGGAATATCACTGCCTTCAAGAACAACTTATGCAGTACTTGAATGATCACGCCACTGGATGTGAAATATTCTCGAAAAATTGGTATGAGAAGGGACAGAACACAAAAGCCTAATTTTTGCCTGTCATATGTTACATAAACACGAGTGCGGCTTTGGTATTTCTGATAAAGAGGTTACTTGCTGTTGCATATTGCTCCAAAAACTCCAGTTGTATCTGGAGGGTAGCGAGGTGGCCATGCTATCTGATCATAAGGCACTCTTGCGTAAGAGACCAATTGATAACCAATTAACTAAGTTGTTATCTTACCTAGAGTCAGGGGACAAGTCGTAAATCAATGAAAATTGTCCTGGAACCGGCACTGTCATCCTACTCTGCTTGTGTGTCTAAGTAGTCATCGAAGGAGGAGAACCTGTACCCCTGGAGCATACAACTTGCCACTCTATGGCACAGTGACAGAAACAAGAGTGGTCTACGAATCGCCAGATCCCATCGCAAGTCCTACAAAATAATGTTCCCATAGGTCGCAACTACCACGGTGCCTTCGTTTACTACCATTGATCCCACGGAAGTCCAGGTGAATGACTCCCATTGCATGAGACAGTCACCATCTGCATTTGCCTGTGGTTGGGTGCATGCTTCGAGCAGCCATTCACCTGCATGACTGCAAATCTAGTAACGATAGTCGACCTTATCTATCAATAAATATGATTCGTCGGACGAGGTGACTTGTTTCCACTGATCACAGTCCAGTCTCAATTATCCGAAGCCAATGCACTCGAATTGATGATGCCGTTGGGTCAACATGGGATCACATAGGGGTCGTCCGCTGCAAGGCCCCATGTCCAACAACGAGTGCGTAACGGTGTGCCTGAAACACTTGCACCTGCACCAATATTGTTGTCTGCCCTTTTTTTACAGGGTGGGCAAGTTTCCGACCGCCACCTTCTGGGATGAACAGTGAATGGCCTACACCCTGTCGTCTACTCGTGGTCTCACCAACCTTCAAACAGTTTCCACAGACTCTAAAGACGGCTACACGCATACCAGCTGACTAGCTCCAACTTTTCCAACATATTCATTCCCTTGTGCTAGGCTATAATAATCAGACCTTTGACAAAATGGTTTATGTCGGTGAATTATCCAATTTGCGGCCCGTGTCGTCGCTAGAGTGACTCCCCATACATCTCTATTCCATTTACATACACCCTTTACTGAGTCGCTTCCCAGCAATGTCAGCAATTGTCATTCTATCTCGCAGTGGACACTGTTCACGTAGTTTTCGGTCATCAGTCTTTTTCTCATTATTTTGTTTACGTTTTATTCTGTGCGTTTTTCTATGATTATTACACGCTCTTCTCATTACTGTCTTGCAACTAAAAATCGCTTCGAATACGACGCTGTTATTTTACAAGTTGGATAGTATTTCTTACAACCGTGAGTTGCTTAGATGTTTTATGGCTCTTACCTCTGTGATGAGGTCGTCTCCGAACCAGCAGTACATAAACAGCTGCATAAGCATCATGCTCAGGTAGCAGCTGAACTTTCCCACCTGCATGAAGCTCTGCGCGCTCTGAAAGAGAGCAAGTCATAATGTCAGTGAGCTACATAATGTAATCATCTTACTTGCAGTCACGTTCGTTATATTGCGGCCTCAGCCTAACGTAAGCTATTGCAATGAGCCGAGGGTTGATCAGACCAGTCGCCTACATAGTTCGTCCACTATGAACCAAAATACTGCTGATGTAGTGTTCGACAACGCATCAGTTGACCTTAGTGGTGGATTGGACTGGCACATGTTGTAGCACACACTGCGCTTGCATGGACAGGTAAAAGATTGGAAGTAGACTCCTGTCTCCACACACCTGGCCAGAGCATGTATAAATGCTCCACACTCATCCCTTTGCAGCACTTGGACGACCGACTTACAACATCCATCAACATCGTGACCACCTACTTGACAGTCATCAGTCCAGTGTGTGGCCCAGCAGTGAAAACCTCATCGAGTAGTATCAGAGATGCCGCTGGACAATGGGCTGACGACTAGGTTCATCGAACTGGTTCCACCAAGGCGAGGCCACTGATGGGGTGCCATCGGCTGACTAGCTCCAGCTGGGTTCCTGGGTTCAACTCGGCGCCTTGGGCTGTGTGCAGTGCTCACCACTCAGCAATCTCACCATAACTGCTGCAAAGTAGACAGCCGTCTTGCGTCACACGCACGTCAGCCTGCTGCTGTGACAGCAACAGCGAACCCAATGATAAGCAGAGTGCTTAGATTGCGCATTTATAATACAGAAGCTAACACAGAGCCGAATATATTGAGCTAGACTGCTTCCAGAAACGGCTATCATTTTCCATAGTTGATAAGATATATGAATCGAAGCACAAGGTTCTTCCAAACAGAAGCAACATATTTGGTGACGATACGGCAGAAACGACAAAATTCATCACGTTTCCCTTATATGGGAACGTTTCTTATAAACTGAGTGCTTCGTTTAATGGATTCAAAACCAATAACACACAAGATAAGCTAACTGCACCCAACATTAAAAAGGAAAATAGGGGACGTTTACAGCTATAAATCTGCTGTGCTGATTATAAATCCTTTCATATTGGCAAGACAGGGATAAAATTGAAAAATAGACAAAGAAGATACGGAAGTAAAGAGGAAGAAAGCAAAAGATTGCTTCTCATTTAATTTCAAAACGGCAAAGCGTCACTACTATTGCCAATAAACCCAGTTTTGTGCAGGATTTAGAAAGGTGTCCATATGGACATTTTTGAACAATGCTCATATGGAACAAAGAAACCTGAAAAGTATTGTTCCCCTGGATGCTTTTCAAAATGTATTTGCCGTATTACAATGTAATCAATTTTATGGTTATTGCGTCTCATTACATAGTATAACATCTCCATTCAATGTGAACAGCAATCCATGCTCATTTCCTTATGGCTACAAGTCGGATTAACATCATGGTCGCATAGAGACATGTCCAATGCTGCTCTCGCTTGTTTAATTGGTTTCCATATCGACATTTTGTTCATCATAATGTCTCTGAGCATCGTCTGTTGTACTTCCTCTTTTCGTAAAAATACTTTTTGGACAGATTTTTGTTACGTATCCTTCTCAATCTTTCAAATTCCAATTTCTTTTACATTTTCCGTAATTTTAAAGCATTTTATCACCTTCTGTGTCATTATTTTCGTCTGCCTGCTTACCTACCTGCCCCCTCCCTCCAAAGGCCCTACCTGTAATTTGTCTCTCGCGTATTTAAGTACCACTCATGGCGGATCATTTTTCTTAATCATCGGGTACACAATTGCAGTTTCCCAATCTGCAGGAATGGTTTCTGTCTCCAAAATTGTTTCTATTAACGCCTGTATTTCTACTTCCTGTTGTGGGCCTCTGTTCTTTAATAACTCAGCGGATATCTTGTCCTCGCCACAAGCCTTGATATTCTTTAATTTCTTTATTCTCTGCTGTGTTTCATTTACTGATGGGGTAGTAACTGTATCAGCTGTATCCATTGTATCAGGTTCATCCAATTTAAAGGCATGGTATGTGCCCCTTCAGGAGGCTTGACACGTACTTTAAGGAGACGTATGTCGATTTCCCAGACTGTAACCTACTTCATACAATATGTTACTATCGTTTTTATGATGTTCGTTGACAAGCTGTTTTCCATTATTTAGTTTACTTAACACACACTCATTTCAATAGCAGACCCGTGCACACGGCTTTTTTTTTTAATTTATTGCGTTTATGTTGTGTGTTGTTTTGTTTTGAACATTCATGTATTTGGTTTGTTGTTGATAAAGCTCATTGCTGTGTCCTTCACCATTTGACAAATTCTACTGAACTTTACATCGTCTGAAACCCTTTAGATATCGTACTACAATGGTCTTGGGAGCCGAAACCGGTCATGGTTTAAAATATAAGGAAAAGTTCAATTGGTGCTGACATCTTCTTCAAAACCATTATCACAGTTGTGGAATCGTCATCAAAGTCCAAGATCATCGACATGCTGAACAAGAAATTAAGGGAAAGGAACTGATTATGGTAGATGTTGGTCCCGTATTTTTCTAACTTCCGTTTTATTATAAACACTGGCTTTGTTGTGGACGAACCAGAGGTGGAAATGATTACTACTTCAAAGTAAGAAGTCTTACTTTCTTAAATCAGTTGTTAGAAATGCTTTAAGAGGTGATTGGTCTTCATAGAGTACGTGGGCACCCATCATAAACGCTAATATTGCTATCCTAGTTTCTTGTTTTTATGGTAAGGTGCGAGAGGGCATGTAGCATTCGCAGACAGCTTGTTACCAGCCACTACACTAGGACATTGCTTCGAGAAATAGCTTACGCATTAGGCAAATTTTCGTTTATTGGGAGATACCAAAATATACGTAAAATATCGAGAGGAAATGAGGAATGAAATTCTGGGGCAGGCTCCGTACACCGATGCAGAAATAAAAATATCTAAAGATACTGTAGGGAACAATTGATTAATTCATTGAAAAAAATAGGGGTATTTCAATGAAAACTTCGTGCGCAGGATCAGGGAACTGAATGTCAATATACTCAAGTTAATGGAAAGCGATGATACCAACACGATCCTTCTACTGGAAGCAGCACACAGGGTATTTCGATCCATTTTTGGAAGTGTTTCCACACAGTGTGTCAAGATAGATACAGACAGAGTTTACTAAGAACTTAGTTGAAGCTGCAGCAGCTGTGATGCAACGTTCGGAATAATAAAGAATTTTCTCTGCAGATGATAAATATTACAGGTGTGGGCTAACAGGCCACATTTGGTGGGAATCTTGTGATCCACATTGTAAAAAATGTGGGTGAATAAGGCCTCCTGAAAGTGGTTCCAGGCAAAAGCCTTACAGGGGAAAGTGGTAAAGGACCTGCAGAGACGCCACACGGCGCTCGCAGTGAATATAAGCACAACTCAACTGCATGAAGTGGCTGAAATTTACTTAGGTAGCTTAGTGGATGGAAGGAAGCGTAAGTTTTTATTTGTGACAGATTCTCAGGTGACTGTGGCATGTTTGGTGGGCCCATCACAATGTGGGCTATGTGTGGTCGGTCAAAATGAGATATATTTTCTGGGTTTGTATGGACATATTGCCTTGTATAGGTAATTCTTGGAGTGCAACATTGTGTTACGTGTATTGCTTGAGTAACAGAAATGACTAAAATAAATCCAGACCATGTTTCTCTGACTGCAGTGAACATGAAAAAATATAATGCACTCACTTAATCTATCGTGAGGTGCTACATAGCGACATAACCAATGGGTTTACAGATTCCTTTAACATGTGGCTTGCTCTCTAGAAAAATTTATGTCATCTTTGAAGTCCAAAGAGTTGAAAATAACAATTACCCTGACAGTAAGCAGATTAATTTGATCAATAAGAAAGGTGCGTCTCCTTACGAACACTAACTGGTGAATGTTTTGCTGGAAAAATTGTTGCCACCGACTGATTGGTTCAAAAGTTCGCTGACTGGTGAAACAATTGTATTACCAAAGAGTGTGTGTGCAGAATGTGGAGTTTATTTGGGGAAGACGTTAGGAAATAACTATACATTTGAATGATGATGCCTAACTTTTGGGCAATGTGGTCGAAAATTATCACCTACTCTGTCTTAAAAGACACTAAATAGATCCAGCTTATTATATGACCTTACCTGTGCTGGCTTAGCATGGGATGCATTGCTGAGAACTACAAGCATACAACAGCAACGTATTGCATACAGAGAACTAGTACAATTTGCTAGTGTGCAGTCAGAGGTGGTTTTATTCACTGCTCACATAGATATGCAGTTACAAACAACAGGTTCACAGCTGATTCTGAGGAAAATAAGGACGGCTCTCATACTATACACTTTTCGTTAACTGTCTTTATGGGTGGGCCATGCTGCAATGCCTACCTCTAATTGATTTTCCAATGATGGCTGTGTACAGTATTGACGTAATGAGCCCAACAGGTTATTCAGATTTACAGTTCCTGTCTTGACTATCCATAAAATTCCAGGCGAAAATCGCTGTTCAGACTATACCTGGACTCGTCCGTGAACATGACCTGGGACCACTGTTTCAATGACCATATACTGTGTTCTTGACACCAGGCTTTACGGGCTCTCATGTGACCAGGGAGGCCGGCCGGGGTGGCCGTACGGTTCTAGGCCCTACAGTCTGGATCCGCGTGACCGCTACGGTCGCAGTTTCGAATCTGAGTACCATATAAATTCCGATTTGCATAAGTCATCTTCCACTAACACAGTCACAGGAAGGTTCTCTTGCCCTTTTGCAGATTATTAGGTATCATGATAAAAGTAGTAAGAGTTCTCCAGCTGAAGACATAGCTAATGAAATGCTCGCAAACCCCAACAAATAGTTCAGCCGAAATTGATAAGCTACGATTTTTACAAGTCTCAGTACTTAAAAACACAGTGTTAGTGACTGAACTCCACATGCTATGAAAATAGCCTATTCTGACAATAAAATACGAGAAGCAAGCAATGGCATGTGTTTGGAAGTACAGATAGCTACTGATAGTAATTATAAACCACGTCCTAGATACTTGGTGTAACTTCTAAAATGCTCTGCAAATACATAGTGCAAAAATTTCACATTTAGAAAACTGCTTCTCAGTACATACATTGCTATGAAATTTTCTATTTTCTCAAGGAATACTTCGAAGTACGAACATAACATTGGGACGAAAAACAACATCTATAAAGAATTTTGGGGTTTAACATTATTGTAGATAACATTCCATCAGAATTTCTAAAATCATCGGGGTAAGTGCCAACAAAAAGACTATTCACGTTGGTGGGTAGAACGTATGAGTCTGGAGACTTACCATCTGACTTCAGGAAAAACATCATCCACACAATTCCGAAGACGGCAAGAGCTGACAACTGCGAGAATTATCGCACAATCAGCTTAACAGCTCATGCATCCAAGTTGCTTACAAGAATAACATACAGATGAATGGTAACGAAAATTGAGGATGCGCAAGATGATGGTCAGTTTGGCTTTAAGAAAGGTAAGGGTGCGAGAGAGGCAATTTTGACTTTGCAGTTAACAATGGAAGCAAAATAAAGAAACATCAAGACACGTTCATACGATTTGTCAACCTGGAAAAAGCTTTCGAAAATGTAAAATGGTGCAAGACGATCGAAATTCTGCTAAAAGCCGGGGTAAGCTATAGGGAGAGACGGGTCATATTCAGTATGTACAACAGCCAAAAGGGAACATTAAACTGGACGACCAAGAACGAAGTGCTCGCATTAAAAAGGTTGTAGGGCAAGGATGTGGCCTTTCGCCTCTGATGTTCAATCTGTAGATCGCGGCAGCAATGATGGAAATAAGAGAAAGGATCAGAATTAAAATTCAAGGTGAAAGGATATCAAAGATACAATTCGCTGATGACATTGCTACCTTCAGTGAAAGTGAAGAAGAATTACATGATCTGCTGAACAGAATGAACAGTTGTCTAATGAATACAGAGTATGGATTGAGAGTAAATCGAAGACAGACGAAGGTAATGAGAAGTAGTAGAAATGAAAACAGCGAGAAACTTAACATCAGGATTGATGTTCACGAAGTAGATGAAGTTAAGGTATTCTGCTAGCTAGGCAGTCAAATAACCAATGATGGGTAGAGCAAGGAGGACATCAAAGCAGACTGGCAATGGCAGAAAGGGCATTCCTGGCCAAGAGAAGTCTACTAATATCAAATATGGGCCTCAATTTGAGGAAGAAATTCCTGAGAATGTACGTCTGGAGCACAGCATAGTATGGTAGTGAAACATGGACTGTGGGATAACCGAATGAGAAGATAATTGAAGCATTTGAGATGTGGTGCTACAGACTAATGTTGAAAATTGGGTGGGCTGATAAGGTAAGGAATGAGGAGGTTCTATGCAGAATGAGAGAGGAAAACACTGATAAGGAGAGGGGACAAATGATAGGGCATCTGTTAAGACAAGGGAGAATGACTTACATGGTACTAGAGGGAACTGTAGAGGGCAAAAACTATAGAGGAAGACATAGATTGGAATACATCCAGCAATAATTGCTAGTGATACTCTGAGATGAAGAGGTTAGCACAGGACAGGAATTTGTGGTGGGCTGTATGAAAACAGTTAGAAGTCTTATGAAAAAATAGAAAGGATTCATATTTAAATGGGCGGAAATGTAATCATTTACTTTTCAGAGCACATTGAATGTATTGTGGATTATGAGGTGGAGTTCAAGATGGAATTAAATAACTTTTGGCAGCGCAATTCTTTCCAGTTAATTGAAGTGTATCATCACAGAAATAGTTACAACTAATGAAATAGGTTGTATTTGAATCAAATTTACAACTGCAGTATTTCACACACTTAAGTCACTTCATTGCATGGCATTTAAATAAAATCTACGTTCTTGACTTCTTTCCATATACCACCGATATTTTCCCATGGGGTAGTATTCATGCAATGGAAAATATGTGTGATAGATGTATATAATGTTCTTAGGGAAAATAATTCGGAAGTGAACCACCAATTAATCACCTGCATAAGAGAAATAGTGCAGAATATTTTGTTACAGCAAAATCGATATTTCTAACTAGACTAATACTATTTGTGTTCATTGGTTTTCTATTTTCTGTATTCGTACACGCATATCTTTTTGTTTAATATTTATGTGAATGATCATTTGAATTATACTTTTGACATGTGGTCGTTTGTTTCAGTATTATTTCATTACTTGACTTTAAAGTTCATCATTTTCTCTACATTTTGTGCACACTGCATGTTATATTTGAAATTATCTTTGTTTTGGTTTAATATCTCCAAAACATTGTACATTATTTGAAGATACTATCATGTGGTAGAAGTGATTAGAAAGTTTTATCACCTGTATGCAATAAAAATTCAGCACTGAGGTGTCCAAGTTGTATTTTAAATTTATCTTTGAGATTTTGTGTATTTTACCCCTATAGCTATTGTGGGGATAGTGCTACAATCTTTGGACACATTTGAATTAATTTTAACATGACAGTTGATTTAAGATACAACTTCTATGAACATGTGAACATATTTTAAACAAATCCCTAAGCTTGTAGCTGTATTTCATTCAGACTATCCCCATGCACTGTTATCTAAATAAACTGTAGCAAATTTTGACAATAAGTAGCAACTTGGTAGTTAGTGCATGACACAATATCAGACTGACTGATATACTTTGTGGGATTACTCTTATAGTGGTAAATGCTGACAGAAAATAAATGGTGCAAACTGAAAAAATATTATTTGTTTATTCTAAAACACCATTCAGATACCTTTTACACATGAACATTTGCCTACGTCGGTTACATATAAATTACAGTTTAAAGAGATGTACAGGGTTATTACAAATGATTGAAGCGATTTCACAGCTCTACAATTACTTTATTATTTGAGATATTTTCACAATGCTTTGCACACACATACAAAAACTCAAAAAGTTTTTTTAGGCATTCACAAATGTTCGATATGTGCCCCTTTAGTGATTCGGCAGACATCAAGCCGATAATCAAGTTCCTCCCACACTCGGTGCAGCATGTCCCCATCAATGAGTTCGAAAGCATTGTTGATGCGAGCTCGCAGTTCTGGCTCGTTTCTTGGTAGAGGAGGTTTAAACACTGAATCTTTCACATCACTATGCATGAAACTTGCCCGCACGCGTTCAACCGTTTCTTCGCTCACTGCAGGCCGACCCGTTGATTTCCCCTTACAGCGGCATCCAGA
>NW_026048514.1:0-82979 GCF_023864345.2 Schistocerca serialis cubense
ACTTCTGTGCCATGACTGGTGGTCACCGTCGAATGAGAAGTTGGCTACTGTTTACCAACTGCTGGACGTCGGCCGCGGGGCGGCAATTACTCGCCGGCAGTGCTCGTGCCTCGTGTTGACAGTGCGGTCTGCTGGGCTCTGATTGCTGACAGCTAAGATCCTCCGTGTTCGTGTTATTAGGGGGCTTAAGTATTTCGAGGCCCTCTCTGATTTTGCGTTTCGTCATAACTGGCTGCTCGGCCAACACGCAGGTTTCGCTGAATTTTATTTTTTTCCGCAGTCTTGCTGATGTTCTGCCACTGCAGATTTGTTGTGTTGCCCTAGACGCTCGTGTTCTCGAATGCGCGTTGCTATTGGCCTATCAGTTTCGCCGATGTATGCATCTCCACATTCGCATTCCACCTTGTAAACGCCTGCAGTGTATAATGCATCCACCTTGTCCTTAGTGGAGCCTAGCATGTCCTGGATTCTGCGACCACTATAGAAGACAGGCTCTACCCAAACGCGGCGAAGGTGTTTGCGTTTTCGGTCAGTAACATTTTTCGCATAAAAATGGTTCAAATGGCTCTGAGCACTATGGGACTTAACTTCTGAGGTCATCAGTCCCCTAGAACTTAAAACAACTTAAACCTAACTAACCTAAGGACATCACACACATCCATGCCCGAGGGAGGATTCGAACCTGCGACCATAGTGTTTTCGCATAAGGTAAGCTCACTGTTGGCTGCAGTTTGTCTGTTCCTTGCTTATCTCTCTTACTTGTGTTCGTCGACAAGGCTGTGTGGATCGACTTATGGCTGATGTGATTGGCTAGAAACGTTGTGCGTAGCCTTTTAAGCTCAGGTGTAATGTTCTGAGCATCACTTAGGCGCTGCGTACGGATTGCCAAAGAACGGATGACAGACTTCTTCTGCGCTGGGTGGTGGTAGGATTGGGCGTGCAGATACCTGTCTGTACGTGTAGGGTTGTGATATACTCCGTGCCCCAGTGTGCCCTCCGTTCTTCTGTATACTTCGACGTCTAGAAATGGCATTGCACCATTCTTTTCTACCTCGAGCGCGAACTGTATCTTCCAGTGCATATTGTTCAGATATTCGTGAAATTTGTGGAGCTCCGTTTCACCATGAGGCCATATAGCGAACATGTCGTCCACGTATCTGAACCAGTAACGTGGGCGTGAAGGAGCTGAACCGAGGGCCGTTGCTTCAAAGGCTTCCATGACTTTTATATTCTTGCCTGTGACAAATATTAAGCTGCGGTCGAATCCTTTACAACCCATTTGTAAATCTGTCGGTCAAGACAAAGAACGCAGCACACAGCTAGCGCGGGACGTCACGTGACCCGAACGCCAGGTGAAAGGATTGTAGCGTCCTTATTATTGTTGCTCATTCATTGGTGGGTCCTTACACGTGTCGTCCTGAATTCTTTTGATACGTGGCGGTGGTTGAACATACTGCTTCAGTTACAAGGTTCACTTTATTTAAAACACGACCGGTTTCGGGCTCTTACATGCTCTTCATCAGGTGTTATAAGTTTGTTTTGTGAGCCCGAGCGCCGCGGGGGACAAGTATAGGACGTGTGTATCACTCTCTAGCTGGCTGGTCGCGTACTCGCCCAGAGCGGCGCTCGGCTTCACAGCACAAAGTTATAACACCTGATGATGGACATATAAAAGCCTGAAACCGGTTGTATTCTACATAAAAAGAACTTTACAACTGAAGCGGTATCTTCAACCTTTGCTATAATGCTCAGTTGCGGATGTTCCTCCGACAGGATTGTTTGTCTTCTGATAGTGATCGATTTGTAACAGTTCCCGCCACAACGCACAAAGTGCAGTTGGATCATTTTACTGCAAGTAATATTCAGTTAGGACGTGGGTTATAAAGGAAGGCTCCGTCCTCCGTAGCTTAGTAGTCATCACGTTTGTCTGTGAGGCAGAGGACCCGTATTCGATTCCCAGTACTTCCAGGGATTTTTCCATAGTGAGAGTACTGGATCAGGGTGCACTCAGCCTATGGATGCCAGTTGAGTACGAAGTAACGGCTTCAAGCGCTAGAAAGCCTACAACGCTAGGAAGAACAATATGCTCACCCCATGACCCTCAAGTCGCTTGTATTTCCTGTGTGAACAATAATAAACATTATCTATGTTAATTTTCGCTAGTTTTCTAATACTTTGTCAGCCTACAGTAGACGACGTACCAGATGAAGCAACGACACGATGTCATTATCGATATTCTTCAATCATGAAACTCTTTTGGCAGCAGAAACACGTGCGTCTTTGTTAGGCCTTTATTACGCTGCCAAAGGCCTTCGACAAATCATTTTAAAAAGCTAGGGCCACACTGCAGCTTTAATAAATGATATTACAAAAAAAACCAAGTGCACCGTCAAAGACTTTATAAAACTTTTTTTTTTTTTTAAATATTCGATATGGATCTTTTACAGTGTAATATGGGCATTAGATTTGTCCTAACAGATAACGTGGACCTCCAATGACACGGAAACGCAGGCACTAGTTAGCAGAATGTACACTTTCCTTGCAACTCTGAGACCGAGAGGACGCCATCCCGATGAGTTGCGCTGCAAGCTGTAGGTAATGCGACCTCCATTTCTCTTATACGTGTTTCGCGAAAGGGCATTTGATAATTCCTATTGTTTTCTTTATCCTTAAATACTGAAGCCACTTTCATGAGCGTATTATAGCTGCAGAATTCAGATGGTTTTCGCGAACATTAGCGCGTTTAGCGACCGATCGGTACTTCGATGCGTGTTCTGGCCTACATGGACGTTCTTGCTTCCGCTATTCGTTATTTATATTTTCTGGCACCTGTTTTCAGTGTACCTTGCAATGCCTTTTTTGTGATCACGGTCGTAAACGTTCCTGAAAATTTCATTTTAGTAACACATGGTCACACTTATAGTATTAAAAAACTAAAAACCCACCTCGATTGCGAAAAAAACACCTAGTGTTAAGTGTTAATCCAAGTTTCGGCGTGGATAACTACACCTACTTCAGAACAACAATAAAACCCACAAGTGCCTTCATGATCTCAGTGGCGCACCTTGTTTCATTCGGTTCGGTGTTCGTGGTGCAAGTTAATGTTTTGTTCTGAACATTTCTTCAGTGCCGATGACTTTCATCTTGTGAAGTGTAATACGTACATCCCTTCCGGAGAATTACTTTCTGTCGCCCTCCTAATGCATATGCCGAGTCATTGGCAGCTAATATTTTTCCTGTCATAGTTGTTAACATTACACTTTCATAATGAGCCTTACTAATGACTGAACTTGCCACCTTGCGCTCAAGAGGTTCCTTGTTAGATAAACGGGGACTACTAGTCTGATAAAACGTAACGAACGTTTGTTCACTACTCTAATCAAAAAGCAAACAAAATTATAAAAAGAGAAGGAACTGAACATACGTAAAAACGTAATTATTGAAGATACAGAAGTCTCGCAGCAAAGGATGTAGCAGTACAGTTATACATGTTTTCCTAGATCCCTCCTTAAAAACTGTAAAAGGATGTTCATCCATCTTAAACATTGCTGAGTGATGAGAGGTCAACAACTGTTAATTCTTTTATTATTATTTGATCTGTATAAAAAACCGGTGCAAGGAAGTCCGTGCCGCCAACCAGCTTTGCAATACAGGGAATGGATTACACTAAAAACTTACGTGGAGGCGTGGAACAATAGACAGAGACAAGAGGCTTCACGATATTCAGACCTTGCTTTTGTCAGGAGCAGTAATGAATGTCGCAACATAAAATAGTCATTACACTCATTCGTAATTGACATTCGCATAAAAGAGCATCAAGACTATTGGAATTATCACTGTTAAAGCTGTTAGTAAGTTTAGTTCTACGAGGCAAACTGCGTATAACGTTAATCGAAGAATAAAGATTTTAAATCGAAGATAGATTACTAAAGTGATTGTTGATAATTATTGAAGTTCTAAGAGGTGCACTGCTTGTAATACTGAATGACTAGTGCCAGGGTGCGAATTACTTACAACGTTAATGAAGAATAGCGAAATACTTAAATTAGAGATTTGTGGTTTATGTCACAGAACGAGATGGTACCACACGCATGCATGCTGTTTATAAAAGCCTATGAAATAAGTGGAACATCATAGTGGAGAGCGAATATAATATTACCGAACGGTTGCTGTATAAATTCCAGTCTATTTAAGTAGTATACTGATATAAAATAGCTGCGAGAAACCCACAATACAAAGTGAGGCAAAAAGATATTAATACTATATGGATGTTTAAAAAAATGGTTCAAATGGCTCTGAGCACTATGGGACTTAACTGCTGTGGTCATCAGTCCCCTAGAACTTAGAACTACTTAAACCTAACTAACCTAAGGACATCACACACATCCATGCCCGAGCAGGATTCGAACCTGCGACCGTAGCGGTCGCGCGGTTCCGGACTGTAGCGCCTAGAACCGCATGGCCACTCCGGCCGGCATATGGATGTTTAATAATGTGAAATTACAAGGCAGGGATTTTGGTTACGGCGTTTCAATTTGGCTCCCACCCCGCTCAATGCACTTATAGAATGCATCTTTTACTGAGTGTAAGGTTCACTGGGCTGTTTGGGCAGGGATAGATGCGGTAACCTCACTAACACGGTGCTTCATGTCGCCCAAGTTGCTGGGTTTGCTGGCATATACACGATCCTGGACCACGCCGTACACTCCCAAATCGCATGGCGTCACGCCGGGTGAACGTGCTGGCTGTCGGAAAGGATCACCTCTACCAATCGAACGTTTACCGAATGTGTCGTTCAGGTAATCCCGAACCATCTAACTATAATGGGCAGGGGTGCCGTCTTGCTGATAGTATCTTTCTTGCCGAAAGTACCCTCGCTGGAGGAAGGCAAGTGGCGCGTTCTCCTGCATGAATTTCCTGAGCATGGCAAGATAATTCTCTTCCCCGACGGTATGTTCATCGAAAAAGAAGGATTCAGTCACTTAATGTCACCAAACCTTCACCGTGGGGGAATCCCGCACGTGCTCTCGCACTTTCAGGGGGTGCTCGGTCGCTCATATGACACAGTTGTGCTTGTTCAAACGACCGCTGACATGTAATGTTGCTTCGTCAGAAAACATGAATAGAATGCCAGGCTTAAAGAAAGGGAACCTCCCCAAGGACCGTGAAATGAAAAAGTGCAGCCCAATGACAAATTTTCAACATAGCCAGCAGAGTCGCTCTCTGCAAGGGTGCTCTTGTTTGGTTGTCATTTCTTAAGGTCGGAGCTGTGTGACGACTGCGTGTAGATCAACCGCTAGGTACTTCCAAGATAATTTGCGCGGCAGTCACGAGTGCTTGCTTGTCCGCGTTTGTGAACAGCTGCACTACCTGCAGTTGGTATGGCTTCATTCCTAAATCGTAGTGCGGAGTTCTCACCACTGGCCTTTGAGAGATGTTAGTCTATAGAGGAAACCTGTGCGAGGACTTGGTTGGGTTGGTCACCATCGCTGTCTGGACGAGAATGATATTTTCTTCAGTTGAGACAGATTTCTGTCTCCACAATTTCCCTTGCAGCCGTCTTGAACGGACTTCGTCTTACAGACTTCTCATAGATCCTACTAGTTGTCAGGCCCGATGGAGCATCCATCCGATCCAGGCCTTGAATTTTCCTTGTACGAAGCTTGGGGACAGAAAGACCTCCCCCCAGGCAACTATCTTTCTTCGTTCCTCACTGTAACATCGGGACACCATGGTTTAGTTTGCGAAAAAAAAGAAGCGAACACCGGTTTCATGTTAACATCGCCAGCAGTTGCTTAATCGACAATCTTTTATTCTGTACAATGAAATTAGGGCCTTGTATAAGAAGAAGGAAATTTTGACCAGGGGTTTGTACCTGACACATCTGGATTTAGCCATGGCTGCAAGTGCTAACCAAGTTGATAAAATGTACTGTCGCATTCTCGAGGCCGTCAATAACTATAAAGAAGTCATTAATTCTAGACACACTTTAAAACTATACAAACTATGTTAATAGCCATGTGCCAAATGGAGTTGTGCCTTCTCCTAAATGTTTGTTAATAACACAGCTATCGCTTTTAATGACGATGAGAATAGTTTATTAAATACGAGTTTACCGTGCAGTCTCAGAGAGAATATTTGTGATAACTACTCGCACAACAGAGGCTTTGCAGAGCGATAACGTTCCAGTTCCTGTTAAAAATGAGGTGTCTTTGCAAATAAACAGCATTTTAAAAGATAACGGGAGGTTTATAACTAATTGGAGGAGGGAATGGCGGACGTTGAAGTCAATTAATAAAAATCGTATAGACAAGATGCCACCCACAGTGGCCTGTGCCGGAAAAGGGAAAATAGCGGTTGTCCTTCCGCAGAAGGAGTATATGGAAGAAATTGAACAGTTCATTGCTACTGTTGGAATTGTTAAGTACAGGATCAGACAAAAAAGTACTTCAATCAAATCAGGAGGGTACTAAAAGGAAGTAGGATTTTCCGGACGAGAAGTGGAAGAAATAACTTATAATGATGATCCCTATAGCAATTAAGAGTATTGGCTACGATTAAATTACATAAAGCTGACAAAAAATGCTGTTTGGCTAGAGCCTCCCGTCAGGTAGACCGCTCACATGGTGCAAGTCTTTAGAGTTGACGCCACTTCGGCGACTTCCGTGTGGTTTGGGGATGAAAGGATGATGATTAGGACTACACAACACCCAGTTCCTGAGCGGAGAAAATCTCCGACACAGCCGGGAATCGAACCCGGGCCATTAGGTAAGACATTCCGTAACGCTGACCACTTAGCTACCAGAGTCGGACGCATAAAGATGATCATTCGGCGAGACCAACTGTCAATGTACAGGGCGGTGCAGGTAACAAACTTGAGAAAATTGTGAAAGGTTTTCTAAAAGAACATTTTTCACTTCGGGCAGTCTAGAGTGATAAAAAATAGGAAACATTTAATTAGTGTTCTTAAGAATACCAACACCTCACTAAGTGCCTACGTGGCTACCTTTGATGTCAGCGATATGTATACTGATATATCTACAGACAAAATATTTGGTACTTTTCTTGAAAACCTCAGCAGATTTAGCGGCAGATCCTCGGATGAAGTCAAGGAGGTGCTAATATTTTAAATTTGGTCCTGAATTTTAATTATTTTAAATTTGGTGACCAAAGAGTATAGACAGCAACAGCTTTTGCATGTGGATTACCCCCTAGCTTGCATTTTAGCGAATATTTTTATACCTCGTTTCGAACATGAGACTTTTATCTGGAAGAGGCCGCTAAGGTGGTATGCTGCAAACGTTATGTTGAATACGCCCAGATCATCCCTTCACCCCTGCAGTTGTGTGCAGGAACGGGCCGCAATCGACGCTGTGTGTGGGAACGGCTCACTACGAAGCAGGTATGGAAGTACGTAAAGGTACGTGGCACCGGTGTACTGTACACTGTAATATTTATTTACCTGTCCATACGTTCTTTGAGTTAGACATCCGACTCACCCTACCCTCATGAATATTGTTAGAAAGCTTCGCACGTAGAGAGGTTATCTCCACGAACACGGCTGTGTAACACATGAAGCAGCAGAGTTAGCTGTTCTGGCGGCCGCTGCAATAAACCCTCAAGCAAGTAATCGGGAAGTGGGGAGACAGCTTGATGCGTATTCTGCACAGACATAGATACCATCCATATCAAGCGGCGCTACATCAATGCCGCCATGACGACGTTCACATTCACGTGAACACTGTCAGTGGGTTCTGCGGCAAGGCTGAGACTTTATGCATAGGGTATTGTTTAACCCTGAGGCCACATTTACAAAGTATGGGAGTGTCAACTTACGCAATATGCGCTGCTGACAATCAGAAAACACTCACTGGATTGGCCGTGTTGAAACATCAACGTCAGTGACGTGTCAGTGTATGGTGTCGTATTATAGGACACCATACCATTGGCCCTATTTCGTTGACGGCACTCTTAAAGAGCGACAGTACGAGCGGTTCCTGAGATGTACCTTACCTGGACTGATGGAAGACCTACCTCTTACTGATGGAAGACCTACCCCTTCATTTGCGTCAAATAATGTGGTATCAACATGGTGGATGCCCTGCGCATAACGCCATGGTGACATGACAGACGCTAAACCAACATTTCCCACATCGATGGATTGGACGAGGCAGTCCCATTCAGGGTTTTCCAGCACGGTAACTGGACCTCACCAACATGCACATTTTTCTCTGCAGACTTATGAAATATGTGGTGTATCAGCAGATCCCAGCAACAATGGCCAACGTGAAATCCCGCTGGTTGCGCTGCAGTATCACCAAAAACACTGACATCGTGAGTGGATTCGTGATGCAGCGCGTCAGCGGTGTTGCCAAGCAAATGGCGGAGTCTTCGAACATAACTTTGTATCGTTTCGGCTGTGAGGCATGTGACTGCACACCCCGACATACATTTCGTATATTGCGGAGAAGACGTATTTTTGTTCTGTTAGTACTATATCTACATCTACATGGACACTCTGCAAATCACATTTAAGTTCCTGGGAAAGAGTTCATCGAACCACCTTCACAATAATTGTCTATTATTCCAATTTCGTGCAGCGTGCGGAAAAAACGAATACCTATATTTTTCTGTGCAAGCTTTGATTTCCTTTGTTTTATTATGGTGATATTTTCTCCCGATATAGCTCAACAAAATGTTTTCGCATTCGGAGGAGAAAGTTGGTGATTGAAATTTCGTGAGACGACTCCACCGTATCCAAGAACGCCTTTGTTTGGTGATGTCCTGCATGATTTCAGTGACACTCTCTCCCCTATTTCGCATTAATACAAAATGTGCTGCCCTTCTTTGAAATTTCTCAGTGTACTCCGTCAGTCCTATCTGGTAAGGATCCAACGTCACGTGGCAGTATTCCAAAAGACGACGGACAAGCGTAGTATAGGCATCTCTTTACTAGATCTGTTACATTTTCTAAGTGTCCTGCCAATAAAACGCAGTCTTTGGTTAAATTTTCCCACAACATTTTCTATGTGTCCCTTCCAATTTAAGTCGTTCGTAATAGTAATTTCTAGGTATCTATTTGAATTTACGGCCTTCAGATTTGACTATTTATCTTTTAACCGAAGCCTAACGGATTCCTTTTAGCACTCATTTTCGTTATTTAGGGCCAATTGCCAAGTTTTGCACCATACACATATGTTTTCTAAATCGTTTTGCATTTTGTTATGATCTTCTGATGACTGCACTAGACGATAAACGACAGCATCAGCTGCAAACAACCTAAGACAGCTGCTCAGATGGTCTTATAAATCGTTTATATATATAAGAAACAGCAGAGGGCCTGTAACACTACCTTGGGGAACGCTAGAAATCACTTACGTTTTACGCTACGACTTTTCGTCAGTTACTACGAACTGTGACCTCTCTGACTGGAAACAACGAATCCGGTCACATAAATGAGACAATATTCCAGAAGCGCGCCGCTTGTGTAGTACAGTGTCAAAGCCTTATGAAAATCTAAAAATACGGAATGAATTTGAAATCCCTTGTCGATAGCAGTCAGCACTTCGTGCGAGTAAAGAGCTAGTTGTGTTTCACAAGAATGATGTTTTCTAAATCCGTGTTGACTGTGTGTCAATAGATTGTTCTCATCGATGTCATTCATAATGCTCGAACACAATAGGTGTTCAAAAATTCTGCTGCATATCAGCGTCAATGATAAGGGCCTGTAATTTAGTAGATTACTCCTACTACCTTTCTTGAATATTCGTGTGACCTGTGCAACTTTCCAGCCTTTGGGTCCGGATCTTTCGTCGAGCGAACGGTTGTATATGATTATTAAGTGTGGGGTTATTGTATCAACATACTCTGAAAGGAACATAACTGGTATACATTTTGGACCGGAAAACTTGCTTTTATTAAGTTATTGAAGTTGCTTCACTATTCTGAGGTTATCTACTTCCACGTTACACATGTTAGCAGCTGTTCTTGCTTCGAATTCTGGAATATTTACTTCGTCTTCTTTGGTGAATGAATTTCGGAAGACTCTGTTTAGTAACTGCTTCGGCAGCGCTGCCGTCGACAGAACTTCCATTGCTAATGCGCAGAGAAGGCATTCATTGTGTCTTGCCGCCAGCATATTCTGGATACGACCAGAATATTTTTGGATTTTCTACCAATTTTTGAGACACAATTTCGTTGTGGAGACTATTACAAGCATCTCACACTGAAATCCACGCTAAATTTCGAGCTTCTGTAAAAGATCGTCAATCTTGGAGATTTTGTATGCGTTTATGTATGCGTTGCACCATCTGCAGCGGTTCAACTGTGTAACAGTCATTAAAGATGTTCAATGACATGTCCTGTACTGGCATGTACCATTACTACGTAGAAACAGCCATTAACTTTGTTTACTCTGGCCGGTAGTTATCGGTAATTCGTTACAGTTATGTCCATTGCAGTATTGTCGATAAGTGAATAAAGCACGTACGAGTAAATCGTGTCCTTGTTTTCATTGTTGGTGACTGGAACATAGCAATATGTAAGTACAGCGTTTGTCGCATCGGAGCACGTCAATTAAATCGCCATTACAAGCAAAGCGGAAAGTGCAACAGCGGCACGTTTCGTTCATTTCGCGAGTCAACTTCGAGTTCCTATTCCTCGGGATGTGACTGGCGTATTGCGATGCAACCAACGCCATTATTATCGTGGTTTCTCGTGTTATTCATTGAGTATGGAATACTGTGGGGTGTCCCTTAACAAAAATATGTTTGTGTTGAAACCAATATTTGCACACGGTTTAGAATGTCTCATAGTGTTTATCTTCGTGAGCCCCTGCCTTACATTCATACCAGTGAATGCAATTTGTCAATACTTATTGTGGTTTCAGAGATATTGGCGGTGAAAAGTTTAGGTGGGACACCCTGTATATGCTCCCTAATTACTTTAATGAAAAGTATGTTCGTTTCGTTTCATCAGTCTTGTACCCGTTTATCTGCGTTTCGGTCGGCGTGATTTTTTTTTTCCTAAAGCTTGCTGTTGATATGGGGTTTCACAGAATGGATTGGTAGTCAGGGGCTAATATTGTTAACCAATAAACAGATTGTAATAATACTCAGAACCATGCCTGTCGACATTAACAACCTAAAATAGGGTAAGTTGGAATGTCAGTGGTGTTAGATGCAGGACTCTAGTGCGAGTCGTTTAGGAGATGTCTTATTTTTAAAAGTTCATATACGGACACTTGCACAATATCTGTGGTAGCACACACTAAAGAGCAACGCAAATGCTTCCACTAGTTATGTGGATACTGACCAGTAACGAGACTATTGACCATCACAGGTTGTGGTCAGAATGTCCATAGGCAGTGGTAATACACGCTTCCAGTCTGGTATGGAACGACTGCTCCATACGTTCCAGCATTTCAGCTGATATAGCCGAGCAGGCGGCGATAATACGTTGTTGCACATCATCGGGTGTAGTCGGTATATCCTTGTAGACAGCATCTTTTAACTTTAACCACGCATAAATGTCTACAGGCGTCAAATCCGTGGAACAGGACTGCCAAGGTACAGGTCCTCTGCATTCAATCCAACGATTTAGAAGCAATTCGTAAAACCGTGCTGTAGTACTTCGTGCACTATGGCCTGGACAGCCATCATGTTGGTATCACAGGTTCCTCCTAGCCTGCAGAGGAAAGTCTTCTAGCATCCGTGGAAGATGATCTGTTAGGAGACTGCTATACTTGTGCGCGTTCAGTGTTCCGTCTATAAGAAACGGGCCTATGAGCTGATGGTTCACTATCCCACACCACACGTTCACACTCAATGGACGCTGAGATTCCACCTGTCGAAGCCAAGGAGATAGTCAGCAAACAAATAGTGCATATTTCGGCAGTTTACTTGGCCATGATTGGTAAACGTGACTTCATCACTAAACAAGTTACAGTACATGATACACGTGGCGTATCCTGTCTTAATACCCATGTGCAGAAGTTAAAACGATTCTCATAATCATTTACCTCTCAGTTATTTGGGACGCGTAACCACGCTTGACCCCTCGGTTATGAGTAGCAAGAATTTTATCGGTATTGAAGCACTGACAATGGCTATCTGGCTGTTACCTCACGTTTCTATGGGACTCTTAATTACGTTCGACACCTCGATCGCGATTGGCTAGAATTTTTATCGGTAAGCTAAGTTATGGCGCAATATTTTATGATTTGAAATTTCTAACCCTCATCATCCTGTCCTCCATAGTTCAATCGATGGATGTCTTCCTTTGCTACTTCTAAAACATTCATTTGCCTTTAACAGTAATTTGTACTTATAACAGTTTGCAATTTCCTCAGATTGTCTGATGATGCCTAGAACAAACGAAACGTCACATGGGAAGATTAAATACACCTGTCTTGTGCAACCAAGACTGCTTTTTCCGCTCTAAAGATCTACAGGGTTATTACAAATGATTGAAGCGATTTCCAGCTCTACAATAACTTTATTATTTGAGATATTTTCACAATACTTTGCACACACATACAAAAACTCAAAAAGTTTTTTAGGCATTCACAAATGCTCGATATGTGCCCCTCTAGTGATTCGGCAGACATCAAGCCGATAATCAAGTTCCTCCCACACTCGGCGCAGCATGTCCCCATCAATGAGTTCGAAAGCATCGTTGATGCGAGCTCGCAGTTCTGGCACGTTTCTTGGTAGAGGAGGTTTAAACACTGAATCCTTCACAAAACCCCACAGAAAGAAATCGCATGGGGTTAAGTCAGGAGAGCGTGGAGGCCATGACATGAATTGCTGATCATGATCTCCACCACGACCGATCCATCGGTTTTCCAATCTCCTGTTTAAGAAATGCCGAATGTTGGAAGTGAGGTGGAGCACCATCCTGTTGAAAGATGAAGTCGGCGCTGTCGGTCTCCAGTTGTGGCATGAGCCAATTTTCCAGCATGTCCAGATACACGTGTCCGGTAACGTTCATTTTCGTAGAAGAAAAAGGGGCCGTAAACTTTAAACCGTGAGATTGCGCAAAACACGTTAACTTTTGTTGAATTGCGAATTTGCTGCACGAATGCGTGAGGATTCTCTACCACCCAGATTCGCACATTGTGTCTGTTCACTTCACCATTAAGAAAAAAAGTTGCTTCATCACTGAAAACAAGTTTCGCACTGAACGCATCCTCTTCCATGAGCTGTTGCAACCGTGCCGAAAATTCAAAGCGTTTGACTTCTCATCTGGTGTCAGGGTATGTAGCAATTGTAAACGATAAGGCTTCTGCTTTAGCCTTTTCCGTAAGTGGTACGTTTAGCTCCCTGCTTGCTTTATTCGTCGACTTCCGCGGGCTACGCGTGAAACTTGCCCGCACGCGTTCAACCGTTTCTTCGCTCACTGCAGGCCGATCCGTTGCTTTCCCCTTACAGAGGCATCCAGAAGCTTTAAACTGCGCATACCATCACCGAATGGAGTTAGCAGTTGGTGATCTTTGTTGAACTTGGTCCTGAAGTGTCGTTGCACTGTTATGACTGGCTGATGTGAGTACATTTCAAGCACGACATACGCTTTCTCGGCTCCTGTCGCCGTTTTGTCTCACTGCGCTCTCGAGCGCTCTGGCGGCAGAAACCTGAAGTGCGGCTTCAGCCGAACAAAACTTTATGAGTTTTTCTAAGTATCTGTAGTGTGTCGTGACCATATGTCAATGAATGGAGCTACAGTGAATTTATGAAATCGCTCCAAACATTTGTAATAGCCCTGTATTACGGTTCATGTATCAGTGCTGCTGCGGCACTCATGGAGTGGTGTGATTTTAATTAAAATATTGTTACTTCTACGTATTGTCACATGATAGGAATCTCATTTATAGCTCTCGAATCGCTTCTGAAATTTTTTCAATAAATTCGTCGCTTGAGATCCGTCTGCAGCAATGAACAACTAAACATGACGAATCAAACAGTTTTGTTGTATGTGCTACAAGTGCCGGATGATTAGCATGAAAATAATTTAGCAAATACGTATTTAGTGCAATTCGGATCTAGTTCACGTAAAATAGATTTTTTTCAACTGTAACAATATACCTTGCGTACAGATGCTCACAGAGGACTCTCGTAAAAGTAACATGTTATTGTTAGAAGATGATCCTTTTGATTTCTAATCATTGCACACGTTGTACACTGAAAGTTGGTTAATGGTCTGCAGCAGGGTGCGATAACTGTTTATTCTCGGTGATCATATAATCAAAAAATTAACATTTAAATCGGAACTGAAAAAATGAGGATACCTTTCTTGGAAGTACGAGTTAAACAATGTCTGCAGAAAATGAGTACTGCAATACTGGCTATGAGAACACATCCCACTATCCCTCACACTAACACACAAAACTAATAAACCAAAACTTAATTTTCATTCTATTGCATTCTATTGCAACATACTATATGCACTCACCAAATAGAGTATTTTCACCTCAGAAACGGCTACAAGAACCATCTCCGGTGCTGGTCGCCGTACAGTTGGAATTCCGTTGTGGCGAATCTTTCACCTTTTTCAGTGCTTTTCTTCTTTAGTTAGTCTTCTGAGAAGTTAAATCCTTTGAACCCTTCCAGGAACAAATAACTTTGTTGGAACCTCAGAAAAGAAGTGATTAGCACCAGGGAGTAAAATCTAGCGTCTCTGTTTTTTCTTTTTGTTTTCGAATTGACCAGTTAGGACCACGTTGTACAACTTCAATTCCTCTCTTTTCCTTGTATTCTATTTTCTCAGTGCTCAGTCATCTTCTCCCCATGTTTTCGAATTGACCAATTAGGACCACGTTGTACAACTTCAATTCCTCTTTTTTCCTTGTATTCTATTTTCTCAGTGCTCAGTCATTTCTCCCCATGTTGTCTTTTAGTTTTCGGACCACGTTGTTCCAGATTTATTATGTCTTCTGCATTGAAAGCCTTCTAAATTTAATATTTTAGTCTTAAAAAGATTTCTGTCTGTTATTTCTTGATTCTTTGATGTTTCTTTCTAGCTCTTTTCTTACATCTGTAATCCACGCTACTGTCGATTTCTTCTTCCAGAAATAAAGAATATTTGTTTCGTGAGCCTGTTTCCATTCGTTCGGTAGAGGTGTCCAAAGAACATTAATCTTCGTTTAGCCATTACTCCTATGTTTTCTCTATATTTTTATAGATCTCGTTACTTCTCATTTTCCAGGCATCTATGGTTTGTATTGTACCCATTATTTTTCTAACTATTCGTCTTTCAAGTACCTCTATTCTTTCTTTGTTAAACTTGTCAAAATATAAGCTCAAGTATGCTCATAAAAATCTTTCCTACTGAATATGTTTCTGTCAATTTTTTATTGGGTTTAGGATTTTCGGAACAACTTTGGAATGACGTATCGTTGTCTGAGCAAAAATGACGTCGACCATATAGATAACTATAAATTAAGGAATTTTGTTGTATTTGGGTCGGTTTTTGACTAAACAACAAGCAATAAAATCAACAATAAAAAAGTGGCTGTGTACCTTCATTTAGTGTCATAATGAATTCTGTAGTATGTAGTGAGATTATTACAGATTTCGTCTGTGAAGAAATACGGTGAATATGTTTATGCAAGTTCGGTCAAACATGGAAATAGGACCCTATAGTAGACCTGTCTCAGCTGTAATGGTAGAACAACTCCGGGAGAACTTGGCGAATGCCGCACATAAATTTCCCGGTATGTGAAACGGCCGGATGTTGACTGGGAATGTGATGGGTTGAAAATATGCACCAGGGCCAAGACCTACGTGAGATTTTCATGTGAATGGGAGTTCCTGCCGTCAGACATTACAGCTTTAACTATGACGACACCATAAATTGTTCCCTATGTAAAGTTGCATGTGGAGATCCACGTCGGACGAACTACAAAACTGTTCCATTTGCTGTTTCTTCCACTGGTCGCAGATTCTTACCTGACAAATAAACACTGAAATCTAGGATGGTAATGTGGATCACAACTTTTATCTTGAATGGTGAACACCAAGTCTTTTGAAAGGGATGCCTTACTATTTTTATTGGTATGATGAGAAAACACATTTCACACGTCAACATACTACCGATTAAGAGCCAATGAGCTAAATAACGCGATGTCTGTTGACAGCTCTGAAAGTCGTATGAAATTAAATATTAATCGCTGTCTTCCATCCTGTTAAATCTTTCACTGTCACTTTAAATATCACCTGAGGCAGGCACTGATTTACTATAGCCTATTGATTTACTATGGTGGAGCAATTGTAAGTAATACATACTACTGCCGACCGTCTACGAGTTGCGGCTGCTGCAAACTCCTTCTCACTTAAAACGGCGACATACTGCTTCATTGCGGATCCCTTTATCCGCGGAATCTACACTGAGATGACAGAAGTAATGGGACAGCGATCGCACACATACAGATAGCGGTATTATCGGATATCTTCAGTTGCAGAAGGTATAAAAGGGCATTGCATTTGGTGGGGCTGTCACTTGTCTTCAGGTCATTCATGTGAAAAGGCTTCCGACGTGGTTCTGGCCGCACGTCTGGAATTAACCAACTTTGAACGCGGAATGGTAGGTGGAGTTAGACGGATGGCACAGCCCATTTCAGAAATTGTTATAGAATTCAATATTCCAAGATCCTCAGTGTCATGAGTGGCCCGAGAATACCAAATTTCAGGCATTAGATCACACCACGGACAACGCAGTGGCCAACGGCGTTTTGGAAGAGCTGTCAGTGCTAACAGAAAAGCAACAATTCGTGAAGTACCGCAAATATCATTGTGGGAGGTACGACGAACGTATCCGTTAGGACTGTATCGCGAAATTTGGCGTAAATGGGACTATGGTAGCAGAGGACTGACGCGAGTGCCTTTGTTAACAGCACGTCACCTGCAGAACCTCTCCTGGGCTGGACACTAAACGACAGAAAAACCGTGACCTTGGCAGGAGAGTCCAGATTTCAGTTAGTGCAGGGTGTTTCAAAAATGACCGGTATATTTGAAATGGCAATAAAAACTAAACGAGCAGCGATAGAAGTACACCGTTTGTTGCAATATGCTTGGGACAACAGTACATTTTCAGGCGGACAAACTTTCGAAATTACAGTAGTTACAATTTTCAACAACAGATGGCGCTGCAAGTGATGTGAAAGATATAGAAGACAACGCAGTCTGTGGGTGCGCCATTCTGTACGTCGTCTTTCTGCTGTAAGCGTGTGCTGTTCACAACGTGCAAGTGTGCTGTAGACAACATGGTTTATTCCTTAGAACAGAGGATTTTTCTGGTGTTGGAATTCCACTGCCTAGAACACAGTGTTGTTGCAACAAGACGAAGTTTTCAACGGAGGTTTAATGTAAGCAAAAGAGCGAAAAGCGATACAATAAAGGATCTGTTCGAAAAATTTCAACGGACTGGGAACGTGACGGATGAACGTGCTGGAAAGGTAGGGCGACCGCGTACGGCAACCACAGAGGGCAACGCGCAGCTAGTGCAGCAGGTGATCCAACAGCGGCCTCGGGTTTCCGTTCGCCGTGTTGCAGCTGCGGTCCAAATGACGCCAACGTCCACGTATCGTCTCATGCGCCAGAGTTTACACCTCTATCCATACAAAATTCAAACGCGGCAACCCCTCAGCGCCGCTACCATTGCCGCACGAGAGACATTCGCTAACGATATAGTGCACAGGATTGATGACGGCGATATGCATGTGGGCAGCATTTGGTTTACTGACGAAGCTTATTTTTACCTGGACGGCTTCGTCAATAAACAGAACTGGCGCATATGGGGAACCGAAAAGCCCCATGTTGCAGTCCCATCGTCCCTGCATCCTCAAAAAGTACTGGTCTGGGCCGCCATTTCTTCCAAAGGAATCATTGGCCCATTTTTCAGATCCGAAACGATTACTGCATCACGCTATCTGGACATTCTTCGTGAATTTGTGGCGGTACAAACTGCCTTAGACGACACTGCGAACACCTCGTGGTTTATGCAAGATGGTGCCCGGCCACATCGCACGGCCGACGTCTTTAATTTCCTGAACGAATATTTCGATGATCGTGTGATTGCTTTGGGCTATCCGAAACATACAGGAGGCGGCGTGGATTGGCCTCCCTATTCGCCAGACATGAACCCCTGTGACTTCTTTTCTGTGGGGACACTTGAAAGACCAGGTGTACCGCCAGAATCCAGAAACAATTGAACAGCTGAAGCAGTACATCTCATCTGCATGTGAAGCCATTCCGCCAGACACGTTGTCAAAGGTTTCGGGTAATTTCATTCAGAGACTACGCCATATTATTGCTACGCATGGTGGATATGTGGAAAATATCGTACTATAGAGTTTCCCAGACAGCAGCGCCATCTGTTGTTGAAAATTGTAACTACTGTAATTTCGAAAGTTTGTCTGCCTGAAAATGTACTGTTGTCCCAAGCATATTGCAACAAACGGTGTATTTCTATCGCTGCTCGTTTAGTTTTTATTGCCGTTTCAAATATACCGGTCATTTTTGAAACACCCTGTAAGAGCTGATAGTAAGGTTTGAGTGTGGCACAGACCCCACTAAGCCATGGACCGAATTTGTGAACAAGGCACTGTGCAAGTTAATGGTGGCTCTATAATACTGTGGGCTGTGTTTACATGGAATGTACTGAGTCTTGGTTATATTCGGTTACTGGGAAACGATTTGCAGCCATCTATGGACTACATTTTCCAAACCAACTATGGAATGTTAATGGATGACAAGGCGCTGTCACCAAGCCACAATTGTTCGCGACTGGTTTGAAGAACATTCTGGACAATTGGAGCAAAGGATTTGGCCACTCAAATCGCTAGACAAGAATCCCATCGAACATTTATGGGATATAATCAAGAGGGCAGTTCGGGCACAAAATCGCACCCCAGCAACACCTTCACAATCATGGACGGCAACAGAGACAGCTTGGCTCAATATTTCTGCAGTCGATTTTCAGCGACTTGTTGAGTCCGAGTTGCTGCATTACGGCGGGCAAAAGGAGGTCCGAAACGATATTAGGAAGTATCCCATGACCTTTGCCACCTCAGTACAGGGCTATTACAAATGATTGAAGCGATTTCATAAATTCACTGTAGCTCCATTCATTGATATATGGTCACGACACACTACAGATACGTAGAAAAACTCATAAAGTTTTGTTCGGCTGAAGCCGCACTTCAGGTTTCTGCCGCCAGAGCGCTCGAGAGCGCAGTGAGACAAAATGGCGACAGGAGCCGAGAAAGCGTATGTCGTGCTTGAAATGCACTCACATCAGTCAGTCATAACAGTGCAACGACACTTCAGGACGAAGTTCAACAAAGATCCACCAACTGCTAACTCCATTCGGCGATGGTATGCGCAGTTTAAAGCTTCTGGATGCCTCTGTAAGGGGAAATCAACGGGTCGGCCTGCAGTGAGCGAAGAAACGGTTGAACGCGTGCGGGCAAGTTTCACGCGTAGCCCGCGGAAGTCGACGAATAAAGCAAGCAGGGAGCTAAACGTACCACAGCCGACGGTTTGGAAAATCTTACGGAAAAGGCTAAAGCAGAATTGCTACAAGCCCTGGCACCCGATGACAAAGTCAAACGCTTCGAATTTTCGGCGCGGTTGCAACAGCTCATGGAAGAGGATGCGTTCAGTGCGAAACCTGTTTTCAGTGATGAAGCAACATTTTTTCTTAATGGAGAAGTGAACAGACACAATGTGCGAATCTGGGCGGTAGAGAATCCTCACGCATTCGTGCAGCAAATTCGCAATTCACCAAAAGTTAACGTGTTTTGCGCAATCTCACTGTTTAAAGTTTACGGCCCCTTTTTCTTCTGCGAAAAAAAACGTTACAGGACACGTGTATCTGGACATGCTGGAAAATTGGCTCATGCCACAACTGGAGACCGACAGCGCCGACTTCATCTTTCAACAGGATGGTGCTCCACCGCACTTCCATCATGATGTTCGGCATTTCTTAAACAGGAGATTGGAAAACCGATGGATCGGTCGTGGTGGAGATCATGATCAGTAATTCATGTCATGGCCTCCACGCTCTCCCGACTTAACCTCATGCGATTTCTTTCTGTAGGGTTATGTGAAAGATTCAGTGTTTAAACCTCCTCTACCAAGAAACGTGCCAGAACTACGAGCTCGCATCAACGATGCTTTCGAACTCATTGATGGGGACATGTGCGCCGAGTGTGGGAGAAACTTGATTATCGGCTTGATGTCTGCCGAATCACTAAAGGGGCACATATCGAACATTTGTGAATGCCTAAAAAAACTTTTTGAGTTTTTGTATATGTGTGCAAAGCATTGTGAAAATATCTCAAATAATAAAGTTATTGTAGAGCTGTGAAATCGCTTCAATCATTTGTAATAACCCTGTATATGGTTCGTCAGCACTCGGCAGTTACCGCTGATGTTAGTCGCATCACTCTCATACATCATAATGCACTATTAATATGTACGCCCCCGGTAACTAAGTGGTCAGCTTGACAGAATGTCAATCCTAAGCCGGGTTCGATTCCCGGCTGGGTCGGTGGTTTTCACCGCTCAGGGACTGGGTGTTGTGTTGTTCTTATCATCATTTCATCCCCATCGACGAGCAAGTCGCCGAAGTGGCGTCAAATCGAAATACTTACACATGGCGAACGGTCTACCCACGGGAGGCCCTAGTCACAAAAAAACTATTAACATGATTGTTTTATCAAAATTATTTCAAAATTATTAGATAAATACTATTATGGTTATAGATGCAAGGAAGATTAAACGATTATTTAAATGTGTCAATTATTAATTCTTGAGATTTAACTCTGTCCAAATTGTTGCCAATGTTCATACTTCTTTTAATGTTCATTGAGTCAGTGGATCTGAGTCTCGATTCGACAGACTCGTCCCCACGCTCCTAGCCTGAGCCTGAGCATAAGTCATGCTGCAGCACATAATGTGTCTATCTACTATTGAGAGGCGTATCTATATTAATCGACGTGACTCACTGCTAAAATAAAATGATCACGGAAAACCGGCATAAAGGCGACATTGTTGTGAACTTTTCTTCAGAAAAGTGTCTCGATTCTGAACGTTTCTTCAGAAAAGGGTCTCGATTCTGAACTTTTCTTCAGGAAAGTGTCTCGATTCTGAACTTTTCTGCAGGAAAGTGTCTTGATTCTGAACTTTTCTTCAGGAAAGTGTCTTGAATAGTCAGAGAACCGACATGTGAGTGTTAATAAAGATAGAAACAGATGACAGGTTACCTGGGCAGTCAACGTCAGACTTTCATCATTTTGGACAGAGATGTGAAGCATCAACGAGCATGATTCTACGGTATTGTACAGGATACTTTAGTCGTGTGGTATGATGAGCCAAAACATTATTAACAGCTGCTAAACAACTTGTTTGTCCGTATCTTCACCGATTCTGCGTATCAGGGATACGACAGTTTATTGGTAGGTTTGTGCACGTATGTCTACGGACAGGTCATGTAATTCGCATAAATAACGGGCCGCTGATTTACGTATGCCGTGACGGCGGCCGATACCAACCCAGATGGGTTCCATACGATTTACATCAGGCGAATTTGTTCGCCGAGACATCAACGTGAGTGGAGTGTAGTGCTCCTCAAACCACGGTAGCGGTGTTCTGGCTCCAGAGACAAGGTCAGTTATACTGCTGGAAGATGACTTCGCCATCGGCGCAGACATAGAGGACGAAGGCATGCACGTAGTTCGCAGTTGTCAGCGTGTCATCGATTACTACCAAAGGTCCCATGTAAGTGCAGGAAAATGTCTCCCTTAGCGTAATACTGCTCCCACCAGCCAGCGTCCATGCATGCTGCATGTTTCGAGCCGCCGTTTACCTCGATGACGGCATTTGTGGAGACGACCAGCGACCTAGTGTATCAAAAATGTGATTCGCTCGAAGAGCGGACACATTTCCATTAACAAGATTTCAGGCATACAGCAGTCTTGTGAAACCCCGCTTCCAATGTTTGTCCATGAGATCTTGAGTACCGTATACCCAGCTCCTAGGCTGACTTCCGAAATGCATACGATCTGTTCCACACTGCCCCCTAGTGAACAAAGTATGAGTTTAAAAAATATCAGACCAGCTTTGTGACTGGATTCGGGACGTCCTTGCAGACAGAACTCATAAAGTCGTTCTTAACGGAGCGAAATCATCGGAAGCAAATTCAGCTTCGTACATAGCTTCAGACCTCAAGAAGAATACAATAATTCCAATCCCAAGGAAAGCAAGTGTTGACAGGTGTGAAAATTACCGAAATATCAGTTCAGTAACTCACAGCTGCAAAATACTAACACGAATTCTTTACAGACGACTGGAAAAACCGGTAGTAGCCGAACTCGGGGAAGATCAGATTGGATTCCGTAGAAATGTTGGAATACATGAGGCACTACTGCCCCTACGACTTATCTTAGAAGATAGATTAAGGAAAGGCAAACCTGCGTTTCTAGCAGTTGTAGACTTATAGAAACCTTTTGACATTGTTGACTGGAATACTGTCTTTAAAATTCTAAAGGTGGCAGGGGTAAAATAATTGGAGCGAAAGGTTATTTACAATTTGTACAGAAATCAGATGGCAGTTATAAGAGTCGAGGGGCATGAAAGGGAAGCAGTGGTTGGGAAGGAAGAGAGACAGGGTTGTAGCTTACCCCGATGTTATCAATCTGTATACTGAGCAAGCAGTAAAGGAAACAAAAGAAAAATTCGGAGTAGGATTTTAAATCCATGGAGAAGAAATTAAAAACTTTGAGGTTTGCCGATGACATTGTAATTCTGTCAGAGACAGCAAAGGACCTGGAAGAGCAGTTGAACGGCATGGACAGTGTCTTGAAATGAGGATATAAGATGAACATCAACAAAAACAAAACGAGGGTAATGGAATGTAGTCAAATTAAATCAGGAGATGCTGAGAGAATTAGGTTAAGGAATGAGACAATTAAAGCAGTAAATGACTTTTGCTATTTGGGAAGCAAAATGACTGATGATGGTCGAAGCAGAGAGGATATAATATGTAGACTGGCCATGGCAATGAAAGCGTTTCTGGAGAACAGAAATTTGTTAACATCGAATATAGATATAAGTGTCGGGAAGTCTTTTCTGAAAGCATTTGTATGAAGTGTAGCCATGTATGGAAGTGAAACGTGGACGATAAATAGTTTAGACAAGTACAGAATAGAAGTTTTAGAAATGTGGTGCTACAGAAGAATGCTGAAGATTAGATTGGTAGACCACGTCACTAGTGAGGAGGTACTGAACAGAACTGCGAGAAGAGGAATTTGTGGCACAACTTGACTAGAAGAAGGGATCGGTTGGTAGGACATGTTCTGAGGCATCAAGGGATCACCAATTTAGTATTGGAGGGCAGCGTGGAGGGTAAAAATCGTAGGGGGAGACCAAGAGATGAATACACTAAGCAGATTCAGAAGGATGTAGGTTGCAGTAGTTACTGGGAGATGAAGAAGCTTCCACAGGATAGAGTAGCATGGAAAGCTGCAACAAACCAGTCTCTGGGCTGATGACTACAACAACGTACCTAAAGGGAATGTTTTACGACAGTTACTATTCAAGATACACTATGCGATCAAAAGTATCCGGACGCCACTATGTAACTGGGAACTCACCACTGAATGTTACGAGAGGCAAACCCGAAAATGTCAAGGATGGAAGGAAGATTAGAGTGTAACTTCCCGCCATCGGCAATGTCATTAGAGACGGAGTACAAGCTCGGATTCCGAAAGAATGTTCCTATATCGGCGTGATTGGGCTATGGCGAATGCCTGGAGGACGTTACGTGGCTGACCACTTACAATTTTTTTTAAAATACAAATGAGAATTCCTATCCACTACCTTTAACATATAATGGAGTAGAAGGAGCTGTCTAGAAGAATTTCTTCAATCTATGAAATTTCTGCCTGATATTTTATGACATTAGGTAAGTGGTCAAAAATTTTAATGGTAACATTATACACCCCTTTTTGAGTTGCAAATAGCCTTAACGTGGAACAATGAATGCCAGCTTTTGTTCTAGTGTTGTACTTCTGTACATCATTGTTTCTATTAATGAGCTATTTACAACAACATGACGGATTCAATATGCTGTAGAGCAATAGTCAAAATGATTTACTCCTGAAACTGATGTACACAAAATGATCTTTGGTGAGCACTTAATGTTATTCTTCCAGCATATTTTTGTGCAATGAAATTTCTTTCTTAATGAGGAGTTACCCCAGAACATAATTCCGTACAGCATTGTTGAGTGATGATTCGTAAAACATGTTAACTTATTGATTCGAAGTGCAAACAGAGCGAGGCGGTGCAGTGATTAGCACACTGGACTCGCGTTCGGGAGGAAGACGATTCAAACGTGCGTCGAGCCATCCTGATTTAGGTCTACTGTGATTTCCTTCAATCGCTTCAATCAAATGCCGACATGGCTCCTTTGAAAGGGCACGACCGATTTTCTTCCCCATCCTTCCCTAATTCGAGCTTGTGCCCTGTCTCTAATGACCACGTTGTCGACGGGACGTTAAACACACTAGTATCCCTCTCCTTCGAAGTGGAAATGTGGCCAAACTGAATTGTTTTACGAGTCTATGTTTTTCCAGTTTAAATTCTCCTGAAAAAAGGCATCAGAACGCGCAGTCCACTCGCGAGAGTGATAGTAATATACACTCCTGGAAATTGAAATAAGAACACCGTAAATTCATTGTCCCAGGAAGGGGAAACTTTATTGACACATTCCTGGGGTCAGATACATCACATGATCACACTGACAGAACCACAGGCACATAGACACAGGCAACAGAGCATGCACAATGTCGGCACTAGTACAGTGTATATCCACCTTTCGCAGCAATGCAGGCTGCTATTCTCCCATGGAGACGATCGTAGAGATGCTGGATGTAGTCCTGTGGAACGGCTTGCCATGCCATTTCCACCTGGCGCCTCAGTTGGACCAGCGTTCGTGCTGGACGTGCAGACCGCGTGAGACGACGCTTCATCCAGTCCCAAACATGCTCAATGGGGGACAGATCCGGAGATCTTGCTGGCCAGCGTAGTTGACTTACACCTTCTAGAGCACGTTGGGTGGCACGGGATACAAGCGGACGTGCATTGTCCTGTTGGAACAGCAAGTTCCCTTGCCGGTCTAGGAATGGTAGAACGATGGGTTCGATGACGGTTTGGATGTACCGTGCACTATTCAGTGTCCCCTCGACGATCACCAGTGGTGTACGGCCAGTGTAGGAGATCGCTCCCCACACCATGATGCCGGGTGTTGGCCCTGTGTGCCTCGATCGTATGCAGTCCTGATTGTGGCGCTCACCTGCACGGCGCCAAACACGCATACGACCATCATTGGCACCAAGGCAGAAGCGACTCTCATCGCTGAAGACGACACGTCTCCATTCGTCCCTCCATTCACGCCTGTCGCGACACCACTGGAGGCGGGCTGCACGATGTTGGGGCGTGAGCGGAAGACGGCCTAACGGTGTGCGGGACCGTAGCCCAGCTTCATGGAGACGGTTGCGAATGGTCCTCGCCGATACCCCAGGAGCAACAGTGTCCCTAATTTGCTGGGAAGTGGCGGTGCGGTCCCCTACGGCACTGCGTAGGATCCTACGGTCTTGGCGTGCATCCGTGCGTCGCTGCGGTCCGGTCCCAGGTCGACGGGCACGTGCACCTTCCGCCGACCACTGGCGACAACATCGATGCACTGTGGAGACCTCACGCCCCAGGTGTTGAGCAATTCGGCGGTACGTCCACCCGGCCTCCCGCATGCCCACTATACGCCCTCGCTCAAAGTCCGTCAACTGCACATACGGTTCACGTCCACGCTGTCGCGGCATGCTACCAGTGTTAAAGACTGCGATGGAGCTCCGTATGCCACGGCAAACTGGCTGACACTGACGGCGGCGGTGCACAAATGCTGCGCAGCTAGCGCCATTCGACGGCCAACACCGCGGTTCCTGGTGTGTCCGCTGTGCCGTGCGTGTGATCATTGCTTGTACAGCCCTCTCGCAGTGTCCGGAGCAAGTATGGTGGGTCTGACACACCGGTGTCAATGTGTTCTTTTTTCCATTTCCAGGAGTGTACTTAGGCGTATTCGACCGGTTTTCGAAGATTGCTCATCAGTCTGGAGGTTTTTACTTTTTTCTTTTTCTTTTTTTTAATATTGTTTAGAATTTATTTACATAACTTGTTGGTGAATCTGAGTTTCTGAAAGTACCTCTGTCCTATCACAGACTCTGTTACTAAAAACCAAGCTATACAAGCACAGGTATCTGTCCTAGTCTCAATTAAATTCTGTCAGCACCCCACCGCTGCATTCTTAAGTCCGTTGAGAAAACAGGGGAGACGTACTGATAGCTGTGTGAGGATGCGGGAGTCCTGGTTTGGTAGGATAATTGCTAAGGACATTGCCACTGAAATAAGGTGCAAACCTCGTTCCGGCAAACAGCTTTAATCTGTCAAGAAGATTTGGAAGAGTGCTCTCAACACTACAAAGAGGTAGATTCACTCTTGCTTGTTGTCTTCAAAATAATCTCTCTACTTTTTTTATGTCCGAAGAAGGCGTTTTTAACAAGCGGGAAACAACAATCGTCTGCTAT
Organism: Schistocerca serialis cubense; assembly: GCF_023864345.2. Taxonomy (NCBI): domain Eukaryota; kingdom Metazoa; phylum Arthropoda; class Insecta; order Orthoptera; family Acrididae; genus Schistocerca; species Schistocerca serialis. The sequence continues at coordinate 26,639 of NW_026048514.1, forward strand.
CCGCCTTCATTTTTTCATTAAATGATGTGCGTAGCACACAGAGACGAGAACAAAGATAGTTCCTAGTGAGATGGCATTCTCTCTTTTGTTTTACATCGCTACGTAGCAGTAAAATTATGTGCGATGTTAAGAGAAGAACTTTCCGTGCAAACAAAATGGAGATTGCATGGTTGGCAGTGGACACGTAGGCGCATAAAAAGAGCTTACAAGAAATCTTCCATCACTGAGCTTACCTGTAGGCCCCGTCGCTCCCGGTGTAAGCATGTTAGCTCCAGCTGTTTTATGGCATCAAAGTTTGTACCCGAGGGTCGTAAGTTCTTAAGATTTACGATGCCGTTAGAAACCACCGGCTTAGTTAAACTACCTACGCACGTATTTTACATACATTGAGATGGAAGGCTAGGTCGCCAAGGGTGGAGTCGGTATTAACGGCGTGAATTTGACGTGACCGGAAGTTTTAAGCTGAACAGTGTTCGCTGCCGAGGTAGCCCAGACGGGTAATCTACAAGACGCTTGCGGTGACTACGGTGATCTGCAGAAGAAGCAGACGCAATCTGCTAGAAGCCACACGTCTTGGAATCACAATGATATATGAGGAATAGTTGTTTGAGGCCGGCCCTTTAATTCCGAGCAATGTGGCAGCAGTGCGCTGTGTCTGAAGACACCGTCTTCATTACTTCGCATTTGAACAAAGTGTATCCTACTTTATGCATAACAAGTTTTTGCACATATACAGGGTGTAACGGATGCAAGAGCAGATATTTTTATATACGATCATCTAAAAGGTACCCACTTCAGTGTGTTAGTTGATTTTTCTCTTCTTCTGTCTTCCCGCACATACGTTACTACCTAATATTATATACAAGGTCGTAATTACACCTCTAACTGGACTATGCCAGTCATTATAGGCTCCGCTTTACGCCCACGCATCCACACAGCACCTAAAGTGCTGCCCAGGTGGAAATAACCATTAATGGCTTGCTCTTGCCACACACACTTAAAGATACTAACCAGCCTAAAACATACGACCCCTAATGGCTACAATCATTAGTCTGCAAATGAAGTAAATACTGACGTGATGTTGTTCAGTACATTTTCCTCAGTTAGCAATAAAAGTATCTGCACTTACTCCCATAACGCCCTGCATGTTTCAGTTCTTGTGTGTGCATGGGGAGGGAGGGAGGGCATGTGGCGGGAGATGGGGGAGGGGAGCGAAAACATGTACAGGCAGAAAACACAACACCCTGAAACATCAGTAAGACACACAGGAAAGTTGTCTCATTACAGTGTAGGACAGTGGGTGATGATATCAACACCAAGTGGTAGAAACGAAGTGAAAAGTAAACGTCAAGCTTCAGTTGCTTCAGATGCTTACAACAATTTCAAGGCACTCTGATCACACTTCTGCGAGTATCGGTATCGGACTGCAAATTCCCTCACTGTGTTCCCAAAACTTTATGGTTTTAAATTACCGACAAGTACGTAGATCGAAAACTGAAACCACACTTATTACCACCACGAAGTGGTTTTCTCCTTATTCTTAGTTAAAACTGACCATAGACAGGGCATGTCTGGTTTCTCCTCTGTTCCTCTCCACTTGACGCGTCCAATACACCGCATTCTTCTAGTGGTTCTACTACACACAACATGTCCACAGGCAGCTCCGGCTCTACACGCATCCAAAATAACTTCCCGATGCGTCCCGGTACAATATCACTTGAATTAAGTCTTAATGTATTTGCCCTCAGTTCAGTCGCTCTATCCCTTAAGATAGACGAACCTTGTGACAGTGCTCCCCTGGTTACCCCTTTCCCTAGCCCGAACTTTGCCCCTCTAAGTTCCGTCGTGGAGTGCCAAAGGTCAATTTTGGTACGATGTTGGAGCAGAAAGTCATACACTAGGATTGCACAGTTTGAACTAAAAGATATCAAGAGCCATACCAAGTGGTAGAAACGATGATAAAGGTAAACGTCAAGCTTCAGTTGTCAACCAAAACCAAAACAGCCTAGCCCAGTATATTGAAGATGGGTTTGAGAAAAGACTAGATACATTGATGGTATTTATAGATTTGACGGCAGCATATGATACCATAAACCTCAAAAATCTCGTTGCGAAAGTGCAAAAAAACAACAAAAAGCCCTCAACTCACTGCTGCACTCAAATCAGTTCTATTTTACAAAAGATATTTTGTTGAGTTTCAGGGTAATAAGTGCAGATGACGACTACAAAAGAATGGGCTTCCCCAGGGCAGTGTTCTTTCCCCCATGTTATTCAATATTTATACAAATGACCAGCCTATTAGTCACCGGTCAAGATCTTTCATTTATGCTGATGATAGGGCAATAGCTGTTCAGGTATAAAACTACAAGGATATTGAGGAAATACTAGCTTAGAACCTGGAAAATCTCACCAACTACTACAATAGAAATCAGCTGAAACTCAATCCAAGTAAGACCCAGACTTGCCTGTTCCATCATAACAACAGAGAGGCGAAGCAAGAACTGAATCTTTGGTAGAATGACACAAGATAAAACACTATGCTTTCCCAGTGTACTTGGGAGTTACTCTTGATAGGACACTGAAATTCAAGCGGCACATTGAGAAGTGCAGGGCAAAAGTCCAATCACGGAATAACTTACTTGACAAGCTAACAACATCAAAATGGGGAGATAATCCAAAAATTTTACCCACCACCGCAATGGCACTCTGTTACTCTGCTGCTGAGTTTGCAAGTCCTTTCTGGGAGCGCTCATGCCACACAAACAAACTGGACACTGTCCTGAACGAGACGTGTAGACATATTTCTGGATGTCTTAAGCAAACAAGAGTAGAACACCTACACTCCTTATCAGGAATTGCTCCGCCAAATGTCCGACGTTCAGTACAGAGCAGAAGTGAACGAACAAAACAGGTTCAAGATCAACGTCATTAGCTACATGGGCACCAAATGGTACCAAAACGCCTTAAGTCAAGAAGTAGTTTTCTCCACTCAACCGAACCACTCACAGATCCGTCAAAAAATTATAGAAAAAGACTGAGGCAGGAAAAACAAGAATGTGGTCACGATTCTGAGGAAGTGCTGCTACCAGTTGCGGAACTTGAGTGGGAGAGATGGAAAACCCTGAACAGGCTGCGTTCAGGAATGGGCAGATGTAACAAAAATCTGCACAAGTGGGGAATTAGTGAAAGCTCTTTGTGCCCGTGTGGGAACATGCAGACCATGAACTACCTGATTCAATGTCCGCTAGTAAACCATCCAAGAGCTTGCACGGCCCAAGAGCTGTTGGCTTGCAGTGAAATAGCGAGGGCATATGTGGACTTCTGGAAGAATGAGATATGAAGCAATGACTGCATAGTATTTTATTATACTGTATATAACGTTCCATGTATTTTATTTTATAAATTAGCATTGTAATATTGTAAATTTTATAGAGGACAAATTATTTTATAATGTGTGAATTTATTGTAAATTGTTTGTAGTACGCAATCGAAATATATATATATATATATATATATATATATATATATATATATATATATATATACACTCCTGGAAATGGAAAAAAGAACACATTGACACCGGTGTGTCAGACCCACCATACTTGCTCCGGACACTGCGAGAGGGCTGTACAAGCAATGATCACACGCACGGCACAGCGGACACACCAGGAACCGCGGTGTTGGCCGTCGAATGGCGCTAGCTGCGCAGCATTTGTGCACCGCCACCGTCAGTGTCAGCCAGTTTGCCGTGGCATACGGAGCTCCATCGCAGTCTTTAACACTGGTAGCATGCCGCGACAGCGTGGACGTGAACCGTATGTGCAGTTGACGGACTTTGAGCGAGGGCGTATAGTGGGCATGCGGGAGGCCGGGTGGACGTACCGCCGAATTGCTCAACACGTGGGGCGTGAGGTCTCCACAGTACATCGATGTTGTCGCCAGTGGTCGGCGGAAGGTGCACGTGCCCGTCGACCTGGGACCGGACCGCAGCGACGCACGGATGCACGCCAAGACCGTAGGATCCTACGCAGTGCCGTAGGGGACCGCACCGCCACTTCCCAGCAAATTAGGGGCACTGTTGCTCCTGGGGTATCGGCGAGGACCATTCGCAACCGTCTCCATGAAGCTGGGCTACGGTCCCGCACACCGTTAGGCCGTCTTCCGCTCACGCCCCAACATCGTGCAGCCCGCCTCCAGTGGTGTCGCGACAGGCGTGAATGGAGGGACGAATGGAGACGTGTCGTCTTCAGCGATGAGAGTCGCTTCTGCCTTGGTGCCAATGATGGTCGTATGCGTGTTTGGCGCCGTGCAGGTGAGCGCCACAATCAGGACCGCATACGACCGAGGCACACAGGACCAACGCCCGGCATCATGGTGTGGGGAGCGATCTCCTACACTGGCCGTACACCACTGGTGATCGTCGAGGGGGCACTGAATAGTGCACGGTACATCCAAACCGTCATCGAACCCATCGTTCTACCATTCCTAGACCGGCAAGGGAACTTGCTGTTCCAACAGGACAATGCGCGTCCGCATGTATCCCGTGCCACCCAACGTGCTCTAGAAGGTGTAAGTCAACTACCCTGGCCAGCAAGATCTCCGGATCTGTCCCCCATTGAGCATGTTTGGGACTGGATGAAGCGTCGTCTCACGCGGTCTGCACGTCCAGCACGAACGCTGGTCCAACTGAGGCGCCAGGTGGAAATGGCATGGCAAGCCGTTCCACAGGACTACATCCAGCATCTCTACGATCGTCTCCATGGGAGAATAGCAGCCTGCATTGCTGCGAAAGGTGGATATACACTGTACTAGTGCCGACATTGTGCATGCTCTGATGCCTGTGTCTATGTGCCTGTGGTTCTGTCAGTGTGATCATGTGATGTATCTGACCCCAGGAATGTGTCAATAAAGTTTCCCCTTCCTGGGACAATGAATTCACGGTGTTCTTATTTCAATTTCCAGGAGTGTATATTGCACAGTAACCTTCGCTCACATGAGCCAATACTTCTACACGTCACTGAGATTGCTCTGCGCCCACCCGAAAACTCTGTATCGCTGAATCTAATGATTTCACATCACCATTCCCCCATGACACGCAAACTATGCTCAAGTAGGTTTAATTTCTTCCACCCTATAAGGTCCAGACTACACCGTTCGGTGGACTTCAGCTTCCCATTTGTGTTCAACACTGCTTGTTGTCCCCCGTGTCTACCCTGTACACTGCCTCTCTTATCCCGTCATTGGTGTAGAACCACACCACATTTTTTATGTTGTAACTGATGGCATTGCCTCTGAACATGTCCCGATCGTTCACACATACAACAATGACGCTTAGTCGAAAGTAGCTAATGGCACGATTAAATAAACATCGCATTACAGCCTACTACGGATCATGTTTACGTTTATTAAGCATCTGGAGGCTGTGAATCCCCGTAAATATAACAAAATTTAAACGCATGTAACACCATACGTCAGCAGAAAACAGGCCTCACTTGCCGTGCTTCTCCCTGTTGCTGTATCAATCTCCTCTAATTCCATAGCCAACCTAAGAGTTACGTAAAGGTCTTTTAGAACACTTGTCTGAACCTTCCTAGACATGTTAGGTGGCAGGCCTCTAAAAGCGTCTAGTGCCCTATGCTTTTCTTCTTGTAGTACAATCCTGTTTGTCTCATCACTTTCTCCCACTTCGTGAGTATGCACATTATATTTCCACATTCTGCCAGCAAAACTTTCCATTGCCTCATCGTTTCTTCGCTATTCTACCCAACTATTCGCGAAAAAGCCTTGCGCTGTTCTGTCTATTTATTTATTTTTATTTATGGCGTCGGTGGAGGTCCTGTTTTAAATCCTCAAACGTCTGCGCGTTTTTTAGCCTTCCATACATCTCACTAAAGAATTTTTCTGTCCCACCAACCTCAATTTCACCATTTACAATAGCTGACGACCCATCGAACACCCAGTCATTGCTACTGCTTCCAGTTCACCCAAGAAAAACACTAAGTCCTCAGTTGGATCTCTAGAAAAGAGAGTAGTGAAATTAGCTAAATCTATTAGGAGACTAGCTGTCTTAGACAACAACTCCTTTTCCTTCTCAACTGACAGTTGCCTATTCCACTCCATATTATCTGCCCGGAGTTGTCTGGTCTAATTAAAATAGCAACTGAATTGCTTCCTGCCCAGAAACACGCTGTGTCCCATACCCTGCCATGGTGGAACCTTAACCATAATACAAAACTGCAAACACAAAAGAATAGCAGGGCAAAAGAATTGTTTACTTGATCATAACCATAACATACTGCCTCACACCCTATACCTAATCATTAACCACTTCGATTCGCTACACTCACTCATTGCAGATAATGCTCCCTTCACTGCGACAAAAGTGTGTTACATCGGCTGGTTCTAGTGGTTACCAACGAAGCTCATTCTGGTATCTATCCTTCATATCCTTCCGTTTCATGCAGTCGTTCCACTTCAGATCGTTCCGTACATATACTGTGAAATATTTAAATGGTATGACTGATCAAGGTGATTATTCAGAAATTGTGTAATAATACTCTAACGGGTCTTTCTGTCTACTATGGTACAATTCGTTACATTTGTTTATGTTGAGGGTCAACTAACTACACCTACAAGAGTCCATGGTCTGCAGATCTTCCTGCATTTTGCTACAATTTCCTAGTGTGGCAGTATCTGTATGTACAACTGTTTCACCCACAAACAGCCTCATGGAGCTCCCGACGTTATCAATTTGGTTATTTATTTATGGTGTTAACAGTAATGGTCCTATAACACTCCCTTTCGGTACCCTTAAAATACTTTTGTATCTGAAGTTTATTTTCTCTTGAGAATCATATGCAGTATACAATGCTGAAACAGATGTCAGCTATATGACGTCTTTGGTAGCGGTCCTAAGCCCGATGAGACGTGTTTGAGGCACCTTTCCATGCTATTGTTTCCTGTGTAAGCCACCTGATCTCTTACTTCTATTTGCACTTGCTGCTTGGCACCTCTTCAATTATTTTTACCCCTCATACTTCCATCCTTTATGAAACTTACTATTTCTTGATGTCTCAGGATGTTTCCTATCAACCAATTCCTTCTTTTAGTCAAGCTGTACCATAAATTTCTTCTTGTCCCAATTCCATTCAGCACCTACTCGTCTAATGTCTACCATTCTTGTGTAGCAACAAATTTTAATGCTCCCATTCTCTTTCTGTTTGTGCTGCTTATCGTTAAAATTTCTCTCCCACGCAAGTCTACACTCCAGGCAAATGCGTTCAGAAGAGGTTTCCAAATACTTAAATTTATATTAGACGTTAACAAAGTATTCTTTTTGAGAAATGTTTTTCATGCTGTAGGCAGTCTGCATTTTATTTCCACTCTATTTCAGTCATCGTCAGTTACTTTACTATGATACTGCAGCGTCTGTTTTGATAAAAAGTACGATGCAATGTATTTCAGACAGGCGTACATCTCCGAGGGAACAAGTACCGCGGCGACAACAGCCATTATGAAATGTTGTTATTGTGGTCTTCAGTCCAGAGACTGGTTTGATGTAGCTCTCCATGCTACTCTATCCTGTGCAAGCTTCATTTTCCAGTATCCACTGCGACCTACATCCTTCTGAATCTGCTTAGTGTATTCATCTCTTTGTCTCCCTCTATGATTTTTACCCTCCACGCTGCCCTCCAACGCTAAATTGGTAATCCCTTGATGCCTCAGAACAGTGTCCTACCAACCGATCCCTTCTTCTAGTCAAGTTGTACCACAAATTTCTCTTCTCCTCAATTATACTCAAAACCTCATCGTTAGTTATGTGATCTACCTATCTAATCTTCAGCGTTCTTCTGTAACACCACATTTCGAAAGCTTCTATTCTCTTCTTGTCCACACTGTTTATCGTCCATGTTTCGCATACATACATGGCCACACTCCATACAAATAGTTTCAGAAACGACTTCCTGACACTTAAATCTATACTCGATGTTAACAAATTTCTCTTCTTCAGAAACGCTTTCCTTGCAATTGCCAGTCTACATTTTATATCCTCTCTACTTCGACCATCATCTGTTATTTTGCTCCCCAAATAGCAAAACTCATTTACTACTTTAAGTGTCTCATTTCCTACCCTAATTCCTTCAGCATCGTCCGATTTAATTCGACTACATTGCATGATCCTCGTTTTGCGTTTGTTGATGTTCATCTTGTATCCTCCTTTCACGACACTGTTTATGCCGTTCAACTGCTCTTCCAGGTTCTTTGCTGTCTGTGACAGAATTATAATGTCATCGGGGAACCTCAAAGTTTTTATTTCTTCTCCACCATTATGAAATAAATGAAATGTATTCACCGTCACGAATACGAACAACCATTACCTGTACAAGGAAATGTCGACAATGAAAATTTGAGCCGGACCGGGACTCCAACCTGGATTTCCCGTCTTAAGCTAGAAGTCGTCTTAAGCGCTTTGGCTCTCCGTACACTACCTTCAACCAGACCCAAACTTCCATATGTAGTTGTTACTCCGTCACGTCCTCGTACTGTATGTAATTCCCGAACAGAGGAGGACATTTTAATTGAATGTTAGTGCCTGGTATCATCAGATAAATATTATATTACAGTGCCTGTGAAGCAATGTTCCTTCGGACATTCTTATATTTCTGTAGGAATAGGCACTGCAACGATACCGCGTTGCGACTTTCAATTACAAAGTTCTCCCCTTAATGAGAATGCCATAACGTGTATTCGAGTGTAGATTGTGCCGCAGGAATGGCGATATATAGAAGACTGGGTCTGGGCGTAGGTCGCGTACGAATAACCAAAGCGGTTGAGGCGTCAGCTAGCGTAAAGTGCGATATCTGGGTTCGAGTCTGTCTGGCACAAATTTTCATCGTCGTTATTTCCTTATACAGCTAATGGTTTTTCGTATTCGTAACAGTGGGTGCATTTCATATAGTTATTTTACTGCCTAAATACACTCCTGGAAATGGAAAAAAGAACACATTGACACCGGTGTGTCAGACCCACCATACTTGCTCTGGACACTGCGAGAGGGCTGTACAAGCAATGATCACACGCACGGCACAGCGGACACACCAGGAACCGCGGTGTTGGCCGTCGAATGGCGCTAGCTGCGCAGCATTTGTGCACCGCCGCCGTCAGTGTCAGCCAGTTTGCCGTGGCATACGGAGCTCCATCGCAGTCTTTAACACTGGTAGCATGCCGCGACAGCGTGGACGTGAACCGTATGTGCAGTTGACGGACTTTGAGCGAGGGCGTATAGTGGGCATGCGGGAGGCCGGGTGGACGTACCGCCGAATTGCTCAACACGTGGGGCGTGAGGTCTCCACAGCACATCGATGTTGTCGCCAGTGGTCGGCGGAAGGTGCACGTGCCCGTCGACGTGGGACCGGACCGCAGTGACGCACGGATGCACGCCAAGACCGTAGGATCCTACGCAGTGCCGTAGGGGACCGCACCGCCACTTCCCAGCAAATTAGGGACACTGTTGCTCCTGGGGTATCGGCGAGGACCATTCGCAACCGTCTCCATGAAGCTGGGCTACGGTCCCGCACACCGTTAGGCCGTCGTCCGCTCACGCCCCAACATCGTGCAGCCCGCCTCCAGTGGTGTCGCGACAGGCGTGAATGGAAGGACGAATGGAGACGTGTCGTCTTCAGCGATGAGAGTTGCTTCTGCCTTGGTGCCAATGATGGTCGTATGCGTGTTTGGTGCCGTGCAGGTGAGCGCCACAATCAGGATCGCATACGACCGAGGCACACAGGGCCAACACCCGGCATCATGGTGTGGGGAGCGATCTCCTACACTGGCCGTACACCACTGGTGATCGTCGAGGGGACACTGAATAGTGCACGGTACATCCAAACCGTCATCGAACCCATCGTTCTACCATTCCTAGACCGGCAAGGGAACTTGCTGTTCCAACAGGACAATGCACGTCCGCATATATCCCGTGCCACCCAACGTGCTCTAGAAGGTGTAAGTCAACTACCCTGGCCAGCAAGATCTCCGGATCTGTCCCCCATTGAGCATGTTTGGGACTGGATGAAGCGTCGTCTCACGCGGTCTGCACGTCCAGCACGAACGCTGGTCCAACTGAGGCGCCAGGTGGAAATGGCATGGCAAGCCGTTCCACAGGACTACATCCAGCATCTCTACGATCGTCTCCATGGGAGAATAGCAGCCTGCATTGCTGCGAAAGGTGGATATACACTGTACTAGTGCCGACATTGTGCATGCTCTGTTGCCTGTGTCTATGTGCCTGTGGTTCTGTCAGTGTGATCATGTGATGTATTTGACCCCAGGAATGTGTCAATAAAGTTTCCCCTTCCTGGGACAATGAATTCACGGTGTTCTTATTTCAATTCCCAAGAGTGTAGATAAAATGATTTATTACTTTTATTGAAACGTTTCTTAATCTAATTTCTTCAGCGCCACCTGATTTAATTCGAACATCTTCATTACCCTTGTTTTACTTTTGATGATGTTCACCTTATAAACCATTTCCATGATATTATTTACCCCATTCAACTGATCTTCCAAGTCTGTTGCTGCCTCTGACGGGATTACAATTCCATCGGAAAACCTATATTTTTTTATAATTATTATTTCTTCTCCTTGAGCTTCAATTTCCTTTAGAAATTTCTCCTTGGTTTCCCTTACTGCTAGCTCATTTTACGTATTAAATAACATTCACTTCTCAATTACTCCTTCCATTTCACGTCATTTGACTCTAAATACTGCAGTCCATATATAGGACTGTAATTATGTGTAGATACCGAGCCATTAAACGAACATATTAGACGTGTCATTTTTAGGTGCATCCAGAGTTGGACGTTTCCTTATTACCTCCTTAATGCCCCGGTGAGCCGCGTGCGGCAAAGCAGAGTTGCAGGTAGGAGTAATTAGGCGTGGAGCTCAGACAGAGGACGGAGCTGCAGCTAACGAGTCCTGCGGGAGAAACCAGCCCGTCCTCTGGTGCACTCTGTCTGCGAGCGCCACCTATTTCTCTCCGGAGCACCGCCTTAATGAATCCAGTTAGAAACTCCCAGTCGCGGACCGAAAGCCCTGCGAAATTCCATTAGCTCCCTACTGCTGCGATACATTTAAGCATACTCCGACAGAAGAAAAATGCAAGGCAGTTGGCTGCTACCTGGTCATCACCCTTCACAGTGTATCTCGTACAACACCGTAGAAAATTTTTCGTCTTTTGTTGATACAGAGAAAATTACTTAGCTACTAATTTCCTCTGTGAAACAGAGAGTCGCATTAGACATAGTCGCCGAGTTCTCTAAATAATTATTCTTTAATGTCACTTGCTAGGGTAATTCTGTGGGGCCATGTGAGCTTAAGAGACTTAGTCATGAAGCAAGTGACTACGTAATTCACACAAGGAAAATAAGGATTTAAAAACAAAAAGAGATTATTGTAATTAAAAACACTGAAGTGATATACAGTAGCACAATGGGGGCCGCGCAGGGTAGCCGCGCGGTCTGAGGCGTCGTGCCACGGTCCTGGAGGCTGCCCGCGTCGGAGGTTCGAGTCCTCCTGCGGGAATGGGTGTGTGTGTTGTCCTTAGCGTAAGTTAGTTTAAGTTATGTTAAGTAGTGCGTAGGCTTAGGGACCGATGACCTCAGCAGATTGGTCACCTAAGAATTCACACACATTTAGAACAATGGATACAAAATTGCAGTGCGACGCTCTACACTGAAACACGAATGCTCACGCCGTTTACCTACCAATGCGATGCTCTGTTGCCCTCGGTAGATGATAGTTGCGGACATTTTCCACTCGCAGTTTATTTTTGTCCTGAATCCATCTGTCGTCTCCAATGTCTTTCGGTATACAAGATGTAACAGAAAGATACCGACAGCGTTGAAACAACTCAGCAGCTGTCGCCATCTAATCCACGGGTGTTCGTGGAAGTCAGTCACGATCGCAAAAAAAAGCAGCACAGGTGTCTTGCTTGAGGCTCTGCCTGTGATCTGTCAGAGCAGAAAATCACTTTTGCTCCATTAAGGGTCACCTACTGGCAGGGGCTGACGCATAGATCTTTCAGGCGCAGTAGCATCGTCGGTTGGCGTTTCTGGTCACGGTTTCCTAGCCTCAATTGTTCTAGAAGATATTCTCTACGACCGCTGGACATATTGTCACCTACTTTCAGGGGCTGACGCCTATATCTTTGACACACTGTAGCATCGTCAGATAGCGTTTCTAGACACGTTTTCCTAACCTCAATTTGTTCTTCAAGATACCCTCTACGACCCCTGAAAGTTTATCAGTATCGTTCCATATATACTGTGTTAGAAACAGTCTGAAAAGCCTGTAAAGGTTTTGGGGGGTATGTTGTATTGAGAAACAATCTGTAGGAAGAAAATCGATATGTTGCTCCGTTTCTGAGTAAATTAGAAAATTCGGATGGTCCACCAAGTTCAATTAGTGTCAGTTTTTCTCGTAGCCTAGATGACAGCGCATTAGACTCCTCAGTCTTCGACTCGGTTTCGGTCCTTAGCACCCTCCCATGTCCAATTTTTTTATCAGTCTCGTTTTCGAATTTAGGAAACCAAACTAAGACCACGTTTTCCGACATCCTCTCTGGCGCGCAACTGCCTGATTGGCTAGTATCAATCCTAATTAACTCAGGAACAGCTCAACGTGTCGAATTTTTATCTTAATAATTATTTCCCAATACAGCCTACGCTGCAACAATCTTCCTAGTTTTTCAGACTGTTCCTAACCACCATATGTAGTTATAGGGTGTATCACAACTAATAGCGAAAAGTACCACACTCCTCTTTGTAAGTGTACTGGACAATGGCAGTTAAGAAGGGACTCTGTAGGGTGTAGAGGAGACACTGTTCCTGCTGACATGGCGAGCAGATTGTGTTCTTCAGAGAATTCTTAGTATAAGTTTTAATTTTGGTCGGAATCCGTTAAGCATTTCACTTTTCAATGGAGGCAATCCTCACGTTAACTTCATTTAACTGCCAAACGAATTAATGTTCTTTGTTATCACGTGGAGTGAATGTTTACTTAGATATGTTTTTTTTTTCCTTTTTGTGAACCATGAGTACGATATCTGCATCAAAGAATCAACCTAATAATAAATAAATGCTTTTCTTACTGAGACGAACGAATACATCGGTAAACCTCCAAATCAGCTTGGGCCAGATTTTCGCATTTTAATATCTTTTTGATGGGTTGACTTTGAAGTTATGCCCACCCACAGTAGGAGCGTATAATCGTATCCTACTGTTTCCTAATCAGAATAAATGCTCGCAAGCCACACGAAATGTTGATGGACTGGGATTTATTGGAATTACTAGACCTTTAGTCAGTATGGTAGACTTAGATTCTTGTTTCCTTTACACTACTGGCCATTAAAATTGCTACACCACGAAGATGACTAGCTACAAACGCGAAATTTAATCAACAGGAAGAAGATGCTGTTATATGCAAATGATTAGCTTTTCAGAGCATTCACACAAGGTTGGAGCTGGTGGCGACACCTACAACGTGCTGACATGAGGAAAGTTTCCAACCGATTTCTCATACACAAACAGCAACTGACCGGCGTTGCCTGGTGAAAAGTTGTTTTGATGCCTCGTGTAAGGAGGAGAAATGCGTACCATCACGTTTCCGACTTTGATAAAGGTCGGATTGTGGCCTATCGCGATTGCGGTTTATCGTATCGCGACATTGCTGCTCGCTTTAGTCGAGATCCGATGACTGTTAACATAATATGGAATCGGTGGGTTCAGGAGGGTAATATGGAACGCCGTGCTGGATCACAACGGCCTCGTATCACTAGCAGTCGAGATGACAGGCATCTTATCCGCATGGCTGTAACGGATCGTGCAGCCACGTCTCGATCCCTGAGTCAACAAATGGGGACGTTTGCAAGACAACAAATATCTGCATGAACTGTTCGACGACGTTTGCAGCAGCATGGACTATCAGCTCGGAGACTATGGCTCCGGTTATCCTTGACGCTGCATCACAAACAGGAGCGCCTGCGATGGTGTACTCAACGGCGAACCTGGGTGCACGAATGGCAAAACGTGATTTTTTCGGATGAATCCAGGTTCTGTTTACAGCATAATGATGGTCGCATCCATGTTCGGTGACATTGAGGTGAACGCACATTGGAAGCACGTATTCGTCGTCGCCATACTGGCGTATTACCCGGCGTGATGGTATGGGGCGCCATTGGTTACACGTCTCGGTCACCTATTGTTCGCACTGACGGCACTTTGAGCAGTGGACGCTACGTTTCAAATGTGTTACGACCCGTGGCTCTACCCTTCATTCGATCCCTGCGAAACACTACATTTCAGCGGGATAACGCATGACCGCATGTTGCATGTCCTGTACGGGCCTTTCTGGATACAGAAAATGTTCGACTGCTGCGCTGGCCAGCTCATTCTCCAGATCTCTCACCAATTGACAACGTCTGCTCAATGGTGGCCGAGCAACTGGCTCGTCACAATACGCCATTCACTACTCTTGATGAACTGTGGTATCGTGTTGAAGCTGCATGGACAGCTGTACCTGTACACGCCATCCAAGCTCTGTTTGGCCCAATGCCCAGGCGTATGAAGGCCGTTATTACGGCCAGAGGTGGTTGTTCTGGGTACTGATTTCTCAGGATCTATGCACCCAAATTGCGTGAAAATGTAATGACGTGTCAGTTCTAGTATAATATATTTGCCCAATGAATACCCGCTTATCATCTGCATTTCTTCTTGGTGTAGCAATTTTAATGGCCAGTTGTGTATAATGATAGTACATGCTGGTGTGAAAATTCCGTGCAACCTCCTCTCATAATATTTTCTTTTCTGAGTTGCACGAGTGTTGTGTGGCGATATGAAGAGCTTATTGTGTTTCCAACAGTATTCAGGTCCTATTATCTTTGAACAAAGATTCTGTGCTGATATCAAAGGTCAGGAATATTTAAGAGAAATCCACCTCCGCTCCCCTCGAGAAATCATATTAATAATATTGTTATTAGTATATGGTGTGTGGGCTGACAGGAAAGATATGTCTCGCTAATAAATATTTATTTCATGGAGTATAATTCACTCCACATTCTGTCCCAGTTTGCATACCACAATTTGCGTACATCCTCTGTGAAACCATGAATAGAAAGAATCCTTCATTAGAAATAATAACTATGAAGCTCATTCCCTGGACTGTCGTGCTGAAGTATAAACATTAATTTCTATTGCACTTTTCAAATAATTCATTGGGATAAATGTAAGTAATTCACAGAGAGTTCACATGACATTGCACATCGTGAAACTACTATTAATAAGAATCACTGTTGTTTCGAAGGCCCTTGGTATTAAGCGAAAAGTGTGATCCGAAAAGTAAGAAATCAGAAATGAATAAGAATCAGGAACAGGTTGCGAACGCTAGGTGTTTTCTTTGATTTTGACTGTGTTGACCACAAAATATTACTGCAGAAGTTGGACCATTACGGAGTAAGGGGAGTAGCTTACAATTGGTTTGCCTCTTACTTTAAGAACAGAAAGCAGAAGGTAGTTCTCCGCAATATTGAGAGTGGTAGTGATGTTCAGTCCCAATGGGGCACTGTTAAGTGGGGCGTTCCCCAAGAGTCGGTGCTGGGGCCACTGCTGTTTCTTATTTATATAAATGATATGTCTTCTAGTATTACAGATGATTCAAAATTATTGTTGTTTGCTGATGACACCAGCCTGATAGTAAAGGATCTTGTGTGTAATATTGAAACAGTATCAAATAATGTAGTTCACGTAATAAGTTCGTGGCTTGTGGAAAATAATTTGATGCTAAATCACAGTAAGACTCAGTTTTTACAGTTTCTGACTCACAATTCAGCAAGAACCGATATTTTGATCAGACAGAATGGGCATATTATAAGCGAGACGGAACAGTTCAAGTTCCTAGGCGTTCGGATAGATAGTAAGCTGTTGTGGAAAGCCCATGTCCAGGATCTTGTTCAGAAACTAAATGCTGCTTTATTTACCATTAGAACAGTATCTGAAATAAGTGACACTTCAACACGAAATGTAGTCTACTTCGCATATTTTCATAGGCTTATGTCGTATGGTATTATTTTTTGGGGTAATTCTTCTGATTCAAAAAGGGTATTTTTGGCTAAAAAACGGGCTGTTCGAGCTATATGTGGTGTAAGTTCGAGAACCTCTTGTCGACCCCCATTCAATAGTCTGGGAATTCTGACATTGCCCTGACAGTATATATTTTCTTTAATGTCGTTTGTTGTTAGCAATATTAGCCTATTGCCTAGAGTTAGCAGCTTTCACTTAGTTAATACTAGGCAGAAATCCAATCTGCATGTGGAATGCACTTCCTTGACTCTTGTGCAGAAAGGAGTGCAGTATTCTGCTGCATCCATTTTCAATAAGCTACCACAAGAACTCAAAAATCTTAGCAGTAGCCCAAACTCTTGTAAGTCTAAACTGAAGAGTTTCCTCATGGCTCACTCCTTCTATTCTGTCGAGGAGCTCCTGGAAGAGCTAAAATATTAGGAAAATTCCAGTGTTACATTGTTGATTTTCTTTATTTAAACTTACGACTTGTCACCTAAATATGCTTTTTATATTTCATTTTATCTGTTTCTAATATCGTGTTATAATTTCATGTTTTGACTCGTTCCATGACCATGGAGACTTCTCTTTAATTTGGTCCCACGGAACAATAAATAAATAAATAAATAAATATACAGAAGCAAAAGGGTTTTAAATGATATACTGACACCATTCATACGTCGATATCTTCCTGGATGTTAGATATCACGGAAGTTTTCATTAGCTGTTAGACTGTGTGGTGCGTTTAATTTGTAATTTCTCTTTCAGGAGTCACAAAATTCTGACTTAGATAGTGATTCGCAGCATTAAACCATTACGTTGCAATACAGATTTGATTATGTCTGATGATATTTGTTCTTCTGCGTATTTGGGGATTAAACTTTTGTGTACCTAGAGAGTGTTACGTATCTAGAACTCTGGAAAAAAACAATTATTTCTTAGGACTATAAGGTTTCCTGTTAAGTGAATTACAGAAAAACAATATATTTAGGAACTTCAGTTGAGATTGTTGTTTTGTTCTTGTATGCGAAAGGCTACCCATTCACAAGCAAGAAGTATAATCAAGCAATGTTACACACGATCAACGGCTGAAGGCCTGATTAAGAAGGTTCAAAATTATTCGTCGGCTGAAGGTCAGAATCGATTTCAAAAAATACACTACGACTGAAGACCCGAATTACCAATAAGATGGACAATTACACATTAAAAATACCAAAAACTCTTTTAATAATCTCAATAACTGTTACGAGTTATAGTGACGGCTGAAGGCCTTATGAAGACAGAATTGAAACTATTTATCTCCTGAATGCCACAAGCAATGTTACAAACAATTAACGGCTGAAGGCCAGCAGCAATTTCAGAATACACAATGGCTGAAAGCCTGAATTACAAGTGAGGAAGGCAGTTAGACATTAACAAATAGTAAGATATTTTCTTCTTAGCAGTCAAAATGGTAACAAGCTACAGCAACGGCTGAAGGCCTTATTAAGAAAAAATTGCAAATTATTGGTCAGCTGAAGTCCACAAACAATGGTACACACAATCAAAGGCTGAAGGCCTGATTAAGAAGGTTGAAAATTATTCGTGGGCTGAAGGCCACAAGCAGTTTCAGAATACACAAGGCCTGGAGGGCTGAATTACAAATAAAGTGGACAATTACACCTTAAAAATACTAAAAGCCTTTCTAATAATAATTTGTAACAAGTAATAGTGACGACTGAAGATCCCACTAAAAAACAATTGAAAATTATTTGTCGGCTGAAGGCCGCAAGCAATGATAAAAACAATTAACGGCTGAAGGCCTGATTGAGAAAGGATTCAAAATTATTGGGGGCTGAAGGCCACAAGCAATTTTGAGAATGCTCAACGGCTGAAGGCTTGAATTATAAGTAAGAAAGGCAGTTGCATGTTAAAATATTAAAACCTTTTTAAACAATCTTAACGAACTGTAACAGGCTATAGTGATGGCTGCAGGCCTTATTAAGAGAAAAATGAAAATAATTTCGCCGGCCGCAGTAGCCTAGCGGTTCTAGGCGCTCAGTCCGGAACCGCGCGACTGCTACGGTCGCAAGTTCGAATCCTGCCATGGGCATGGATGTGTGTGATGTCCTTAGGTTAGTTAGGTTTAAG
The DNA here is from genome assembly GCF_023864345.2 of Schistocerca serialis cubense. Lineage (NCBI taxonomy): Eukaryota > Metazoa > Arthropoda > Insecta > Orthoptera > Acrididae > Schistocerca > Schistocerca serialis. The sequence goes on from NW_026048514.1 coordinate 44,881, forward strand.
TAGTTCTAAGTTCTAGGGGACTGATGACCACAGATGTTAAGTCCCATAGTGCTCAGAGCCATTTTTTTAAAATAATTTGTTGGCTGAAGGCCACAAGCAGTGTTACAAATAATTAATGGCTGAGGGCCAGAATTACAAGTGGGGAAGGCAATAACATGTCAAAACATTGGGGTAAATTTTAAACAATTATGCCAACTTGTCCAAAGAAGATGGAGTGATCCACAGATAGTGCTCCCTGGATGCCCCGGACATGGATGTGTGTGATGTCCTTAGGTTAGTTAGGTTTAAGTAGTTCTAGGGGACTGATGACCTCAAATGTTAAGTCCCATAGTACTCAGAGCCATTTGAACCATTTTTTGCTCCCTGGATCGATGTGAGGAAGGTGACTACAGCTGCGTAAGCAATGAGACAGGCAGTCAAGAGTTGTACTCATGTAACAGGATGGCAACTTACACTAGGGGTAGCTTAAGGGCCGACCGCCGGACAGCACCACGCCTTCAGAAACACACCCAAGGCCGAAAGAAACACTAGAAACAAGATAGACCTCCCAATAACATATGCACAGTACAATTCCAGAGGCTGTCGAACTTCACGCCGTGTCGGACAGCATCAACACTACGAGAAAACTTACACTCCCGGTAAAGTACGCTAACCTCCAGGGCAGATAACTGGGGCGTTAGCGGCCACAAGGCAGAAGATACCGCTGGTTGCACTTCACTAATAAGAGTAATATTAAATGCAAACTAACATCAAGGAGTAGAAGGTGGCTAGTAGCTTCTTCCAACCTGCGCGACTCCACTTCTTGCAGTTGGTCTCACTGACGCAGGGAACAGCAACACGCAAACAACAGCGAGATCCCAAACAGTGGAGGTTTCAGTACTGGACACGGTTCACTCAACTTCAAACGTCCTGGGCTAGGTCGTCGGCTACAGCCCCTCGGTCTGACAGTGCCTGCGCGCCGCCAGCGGTCCCGGCCTGTCCCCGCACTGCAAACCTCCTCACTGCTCCGTCCAAAGCCCCCGAACTGCCTGACACACATGACGACCTGGAAATACTAGTCGTGGCACCAAAGATAGTGCCACAGTGCTGGCTATCGATAACCGCTGCTGCTGCCACTTATGGACAAACAATACTAGCAACTCAGTGGCACCAATAATAAAAGAAAGAATTGAGACGCCACTACCTCTATTACATGAGAAGTGCTGTCAAGTAATAAAAATTAAATGTATTAAAACCAAAACTGCACCCATTTGTAACACATCCACACAAAGTAGTCACATTGATGATATTCAAGGTAAAATAATTAATGAAGTAACTAGTAACTCAATCTGTCACTATTGGTTCAAAACACATAATGAATTATAGAAATTATTGTTAAAGTAAGTACTTCTATTTAGTAAAAAAACTTGCATCATAAACACTTATCAGTATCATACAAATGTTCAGCTCCATGATACTCATTGCTGCAATACATATTCTATCCAATGATCTAATAAAATAGCAGTTAGTAGTGAAATAACACTGATGCTGGAGTGTTATATAACTGCACTGTCAATATCACTGTACAGCAGTCTGTTGTTAACTCTTGTGAAACCTGGAGGCAATGTTCATTTGGTAAAGGATGTGATTGCAGTTAACGAAATTATGATTCCTGTGTGAATTCGTCCAGAGAATTTGGAAGACCAGTTACAGAAACTTTTTGGAGTTATATTCATCACTAGTATTGATTTACGAAGTTCCTACTGGCAGGTGAAACTCATCAAAGAATCTAGGAAGCAAATAGACCTTATTTTACCTGGTGGAAGCTATCAGTTCTGTGTGCTGTTATTTGGCTTAAATGTAAGTTCAGAAGTACTCATAACTGCAATCGACATGTTGTTGGAACCTGAACTATTTGAACAAGTTACTCTGTATGTATATTCATACCTACAGAGACATGGGGAGAACATATACACTTACTAGAAAAGACGTTATACAAATTTTCTAGAGCGGGAGTAATAGCTAACTTACAATAATTTAAGTTTCTCAGGGGAAAGATTAAATTTCTTAGTCATATTATTACCTCTACTGGAACAACCCTGAACTTGGTAAGATTAGTGCCATCAAATCTTTATCCATACCCAAGTACTGAGAAGCAACTTAAATCATTGTTGGGATCATGCTTACTTTTTCATAGATATATTTATGATCAGCTTTTGAATCGTTCAAATTTGCTAGGTTCTTTAACGAAAAATGCACCATGGCTTTGGATGAGTGGCTATGATGCTTTAAAAGAAACATTAGTAAAGTCCGATATTCTGTATCATCCTGGCATGAATAAAGATTTCTGTCTAATTACTAAAATGTCATTTTCCAGATTAGGAGCTTGCCTGTTTCAGATTCATGAGGAAGAAGAAAAACAAGAAACTCAAGTCATATGTTTTGCTAGTGGCACTTTATCTGAATGTGAATGCTCATACTCCGCTACAAACTTTAACAGTGGTTTGGAGATTTAGAAAATTGCTCTACTACATCTGTAGAAGGAAAATTATAGTCTATCGTAAGCATCAAACGTTGTTTTCTCTTGATCTGCAAGTTACTACACTAATCACCCTACTCTTTGTTCCTCCAAGAGCATAATTATGAAACTGGATACACATCCAGAAATGGCAAATTTAGCAAATGTGTTATCAATATTACAATAAGACTTGTCAGAATGTACCACGTTAGTTGAACTAACAACTGATTATAAAGTACTGTTAATATAAGATAGATGCCTTCGAGATTATCACTTAGACATGTGCAAGAACATGGCTAAGTTACAGGATGCATAAAGTCGTTGGAAATATATAAGGGCATTAATTTCACAGGATTGAGTGCACAGACTGGACAAGAACTACATTAATGTGATCATGTTCTCTTCTATAAGCGAAATCCAGATTCCGTCACTTGGTGTGGTTGCTTGGCTGGTTGGTTTTTGTGGAGGGGACCAAACAGCGACTTCATCAGTCCCTTCGAATTAGGGAAGGCTGGGTTGTACCCGTGGTCTAGGGGTATCGTCTTTGATTCATAATTCATAAACGTCTTCGGTCCAGGGTTCGATCCCCACCACTGTCCTAAATTTTGATAAATAATCAGCATTGGCGGCCGAAGACTTCCGGCATAAGAAGTCAGCCTCATTCTGCCAACGGCCTTGTCAAAGAGGGCGGAGGAGCGGATAGAGGTTCAGGGCACTCTCTTGTCCTAGGGGTGGGAAATTGCCCCTAAAGGCGGAAGAATCAGCAATGATCAACGACATGAGGATTCAGAAGGCAATGGAAACCACTGCATTAAAGACACGTAACGTGTATCCACAGGACATGTGGCCTGTAATTGAAGAAGTGTCATGATGATCTCTCCATTGGCAAAAGATTCCGGAATAGTCCCCCATTCGGACGTCCGGGAGGGGACTGCCAAGGGGGAGGTTACCATGAGAAAAAGATTGAATAATCAACGAAAGGATAACGTTCTACGAGTCGGGGCGTGGAATGTCAGAAGCTTGAACGTGGTAGGGAAACTAGAAAATCTGGAAAGGGAAATGCAAAGGCTCAATCTAGATATAGTAGAGGTCAGTGAAGTGAAGTGAAAGGAACACAAGGATTTCTGGTCAGATGAGTATCGGGTAATCTCAACAGCAGCAGAAAATGGTATAACAGGTGTAGGATTCGTTATGAATAGGAAGGTAGGGCAGAGGGTGTGTTACTGTGAACAGTTCAGCGACTGGGTTGTTCTAATCAGAATCGACAGCAGACCAACACCGACAACGATAAATCAGGTATACATGCCGACGTCGCAAGCTGAAGAAGAACAGATAGAGAAAGTGTATGAGGATATTGAAAGGGTAATGCAGTATGTAAAAGGGGAAGAAAATCTAATAGTCATGGGCGACTGGAATGCAATTGTAGGGGAAGGAGTAGAAGAAAAGGTTACAGGAGAATGTGGGCTTGGGGCAAGGAATGAAAGAGGAGAAAGACTAATTGAATTCTGTAACAAGATTCAGCTAGTAATAGCGAATACCCTGTTCAAGAATCACAAGAGGAGGAGATATACTTGGAAAAGGCCGGGAGATACGGGAAGATTTCAATTAGATTACTTCATGGTCAGACAGAGATTCCGAAATCAGATACTGGACTGTAAGACGTACCGAGGAGCAGATATAGACTCAGATCACAGTATAGTAGTGATGAAGAGTAGGCTGAAGTTCAAGACATTAGTCAGGAAGAAGCAATACGCAAAGAAGTGGGATACGGAAGTACTAAGGAATGACGAGATACGTTTGAAGTTCTCTAACTCTATAGATACAGCAATAAGGAATGGCGCAGTAGGCAGTACAGTTGAAGAGGAATGGACATCTCTAAAAAGTGCCATCACAGAAGTTGGGAAGGAAAACATAGGTACAAAGAAGGTAGCTGCGAAGAAACCATGGGTAACAGAAGAAATACTTCAGTTGATTGATGAAAGGAGGAAGTACAAACATGTTCCGGGAAAATCAGGAATACAGAAATACAAGTCGCTGAGGAATGAAATAAATAGGAAGTGCAGGGAAGCTAAGACGAAATGGCTGCAGGATAAATGTGAAGACATCGAAAAAGATATGATTGTCGGAAGGACAGACTCAGCATGCAGGAAAGTCAAAACAACCTTTGGTGACATTAAAAGCAACGGTGGTAACATTAAGAGTGCAACGGGAATTCCACTGTTAAATGCAGAGGAGAGAGCAGATAGGTGGAAAGAATACATTGAAAGCCTCTATGAGGGTGAAGATTTGTCTGATGTGATAGAAGAAGAAACAGGTGTCGATTTAGAAGAGATAGGGGATCCAGTATTAGAATCGGAATTTAAAAGAGCTTTGGAGGACTTACGATCAAATAAGGCAGAAGGCATAGATAACATTCCATCATAATTTCTAAAATCATTGGGGGAAGTGGAAACAAAACGACTATTCACGTTGGTGTGTAGAATATATGAGTCTGGCGACATACCATCTGACTTTCGGAAAAGCATCATCCACACAATTCTGAAGCCGGCAAGAGCTGACAAGTGCGAGAATTATCGCACAATCGGCTTAACAGCTCATGCATCGAAGCTGCTTACAAGAATAATATACAGAAGAATGGAAAAGAAAATTGAGAATGCGCTAGGTGACGATCAGTTTGGCTTTAGGAAAAGTAAAGGGACGAGAGAGGCAGTTCTGACGTTACGGCTAATAATGGAAGCAAGGCTAAAGAAAAATCAAGACACTTTCATAGGATTTGTCGACCTGGAAAAAGCGTTCGACAATATAAAATGGTGCAAGCTGTTCGAGATTCTGAAAAAAGTAGGGGTAAGCTATAGGTAGAGACGGGTCATATACAATATGTACAACAACCAGGAGGAAATAATAAGAGTGGATGATCAAGAACGAAGTGCTCGTATTAAGAAGGGTGCAAGACAAGGTTGTAGCCTTTCGCTCCTACTCTTCAATCTGTCCATCGAGGAAGCAATGATGGAAATAAAAGAAAGGTTCAGGAGTGGAATTAAAATACAAGGTGAAAGGATATCAATGATACGATTCGCTGATGACATTGCTATACTGAGTGAAAGTGAGGAAGAATTAAATGATCTGCTGAATGGAATGAACAGTCTAATGAGTACACAGTATGGTTTGAGAGTAAATCTGAGAAAAACGAAGGTAATGAGAAGTAGTAGAAATGAGAACAGCGAGAAACTTAACATCAGGATTGATGGTCACGAAGTCAATGAAGTTAAGGAATTCTGCTACCTAGGCAGTAAAATAACCAATGACGGGCGGAGCAAGCAGGACATCAAAAGCAGACTCGCTATGGCAAAAAAAGCATTTCTGGCCAAGAGAAGTCTACTAATATTAAATACCGGCCTTAATTTGAGGAAGAAATTTATGAGGATGTTCGTTTGGAGTACAGCATTGTAAGGTAGTGAAACATGGACTGTGGGAAAACCGGAACAGAAGAGAATCGAAGCATTTGAGTAGTGGTGCTACAGACGAATGTTGAAAATTTGGTGGACTGATAAGGTAAGGAATGAGGAGGTTCTACGCAGAATCGGAGGGGAAAGGAATATGTGGAAAACACTGATAAGGAGAAGGGACAGGATGATAGGACATCTGGTAAGACGTGAGGGAATGACTTCCATGGTACTAGAGGGAGCTGTAGAGGGCAAAAACTGTAGAGGAAGACAGAGATTGGAATACGTCAAGCAAATAATTGAGGACGTAGGTTGCAAGTGCTACTCTGAGATGAAGAGGTTAGCACAGGAAAGGAATTCGTGGCGGGTCGCATCAAACCAGTCAGTAGACTGATGACCAAAAAAAAAAAAAAAACGGGGGGGGGGGGGGAAGGGGGAAGGGGGAAGGAAATCTGCCATGCCCATTCAAAAGACCCATTTCAACATTTTCCTGAAGCGATTTAGGGAAATCAAGGAAAACCTAAATCAGGAAGACCAGATGCAGGCTTACTCCATCGTCCTCCCGAATGTGAGTCCAGCGTGCGAACCACTGCACTACCTCACTCGGTACATGCGGCATGCTAGCATTCCTAGTACTTATGAAGGTACATTAATCTAGTATACACGTTATGCCTGGAGTCAACATGTAGCATCAAAGTGTGTACACAAGATTGATGTACACTGTTATTTTCTCAACATAAGGAAGTGAACACATTATCTGCTAAAACTTGTCTCGTTTGTCAAAAATCCGAACCCACTAATAAATTATGTCACACAGAATGTGTCAGGAAGTGTTTTTATCCGCCTATCACTCTTCTCGATGTGAACAGACTCCACCAATCTCTTGTAACACTTACACAGACCAAAGTGTGCATAATCGTGATAACTGGGCCAGATGAGCTTGTTGATAAATTTTTCCGGCATGCAAAACACCCAGTTATTTTCATGTGGATTTGTTCGTCTAAACAGTATGTTGTTTCTGAACACATGAACCTGCCTAAATGTTAGTTGCTGCGACATGTCGCCATGATGTCTTTACATTATTTAGGAATGGATTCTTATCTTCTTCTCAAATGATATCTGTGAATGTGACACCAACAAAATTTGCAAACGTTGCCCTATTCATATACAAAACATCTAACTTTGTTTCTTTCAGTTCATTATCATTGTTATGTATAAATCAAATGGGTTTGTGACAGTGCATCTGTGACGAGATTTTCCTTCCCAGGTACATGTACCACATAAAACTAAAACTCTCGAAGATACAGTGCCCAGCAGACAAGGTGTCCATGAGGTCTTTTTTCTGTCATTAGGAAAATGTAATGCATGATGACCATTGCAGTACTTTGTTAACCTGCTCATCAAGAAATCTGGAAATTTAGTGAAGCTCCAGACTACTGCCAAAGCCTAGAACACAGTCATAGAATAGTTTCTTTCTACCTTGCTAAATCTATAGTTACCAAATGCATTTGTTTACGAGACCACTTCTCTATCATGCTCACCTTCTTTAAACAGATGCAGCCCAAAACCAGTTCATGAGAGATTAATTGACAAGCAAAACTCTTTACTTAAGTTAGAGTGAAACAAAAGTGAAACCATCAATAGTGTACCCTTGAGATCTTCAGATTTTTGTTGTCATAGCTCATCCCAGGTCCAACTGAAGTTTTCTCGATTAACTGACAGGTTAGAGATGGTAACAGTTTCTATTAAAAATATTTTATAGAAGTTTACCAGTCCCAGGAACACACAGACTTGTTATTTTGTTTTTGGCACAGAGAAACTTTCAATTGCGTGGAGCTTCTATTGGTCTGGTCAGAAGCTTTGATGTGTCTTACGAGCCCTACTTCCTTGTGGCCAAATTCCGACTTCAGTAGATTAACCATAACTCCTTGCTCGCTTAAAGAAATAATCAGCAGATCTAAAATTGCATTATGTTCCTTCCACCTCTTACTGTGATTAACACGTCATCAGTGTACAGTATCACTTCGTTTCTCAATACGTTCAGGATCATGGAGGCAAGTCCCCTAGGGAAGGCAGCTATCAACACATTCCACCCAAACAGCGGCTTCTTAAACTCTTAGTCCTGTCTGTTGCACAGAAATACCATGTACCGTTGACATGCAGAATGTAACCCCACTTTCCAATAACTGGCATAGAGACACACGGATATGAGGATATGCACTCCATGGAATTGTTGAAGTAGTTCTTTAGGCATTTTGGGTCTATCAGACTCTGGTTCAATGGCGCTGTTGATTTGGCCAGAATCAAACACCAACTGGATATATTTGTCCTTCCTTGTGATGCACAATAGGGGACCGTTTAAGAGCTGACTGCCTCTCCAATTACATCTCTGCTCAGCATCGCATTTATTTCATGTTGAACTTTATCCTTGTAATCAGAGGTGTGTGATAGGTCCCAACAAAAAATTTCTTCTTATCCTTAATCTAATCTAGAAACGATACACAAAGATTCTTATTATCGTTGACTTGTCCGAAAGTACTGGTGTTTGTGGTTTCAGTACTTTCTGCTTTCGTATGATGTGACTCATTACGCCAGAGTTTAATTTTGATCTCACTATCGATGATATGAATATCATTATCGCAATGATTTTCAGGACAGCTTGTTGTCTCGTTCTCTCGATACATAGTCATCGAAACTCAAACTCACTTTGTTGCCTGGAACCTTTGCATGACAAATTTCGCAGAAAACGGCATCACCATTTCGAATCTGTTCAAAAAAATCAAGCCCTTAGCTCGCTTTGCCTATGAGACAATGCAAAATCAGAAATTTTGCTCGAAATACGTATGTTTGGCATACGAACTCAACCCTGACCTGTTCCTTCACCTTGGCACACTTGCCACTCACAGTATCAGTAATTGCATACCGAAAATTTTAAATATGAGCCATCACTTTTCCTTGTCACAAGCGCTATATACACATTTATCAATTACGGAAACCTGACTCTCTGCGTCTAAATGACACTGTACTACCTTGACATCAGTACTTACTCTTATCAAGGGATATTTGTGACTACATTTCCCCCTTCCTTTTTTAGTAATATTTTTTGCAGGTTATGGGGATTGATGTACTGTATTCCTGTTTCCTTTGTACACTGGTCAGACCTACCCAAAGCTACTTCTACCATCTCCCCTCACTCCTGAAATTTACTGTCATCTATTCTTGCATTGTACCACTGCGCATCCAGCCTGTAATGTTATGACCAGCACCCTCACTGATTCGGCCTATTCCATCGAGTAATATTCCTTCGCAGCAAATGTCTGACTCTCCAGTTGAGACTCTCCTGTTCTTGCCTCACTGCTGAAAACTATTTTGTAAAAAGTGTACAGATACTCGTGCAACTGCGCTTCAAGTCGTAACCTAGTTCTTGTCGTAAATTTTAAAAGGGGACTGATGACCTCAGGTGTTAAGTCCCATAGTGCTCAGAGCCAAATTTTAAAAAGCTCTAACATCCCCTATGTTTCTTCCTGCTGCATCGAGTTAATGTTGGAGTCGATGTGGTAACTTTGTTACCAAATTCTTAAAAGTTTGGCCGGACTCTATAGTGTGTCCAAGAACTGATTACGACAGACCATTTCCTTGTAATATTTTATTCTGTTCTTGTACCTCTCGTTTTTGTATCTTTCCATCATAAATACACGCAGTTTTACTTGCTCCTAGTTTGCCTTGGACTAGTATTCGTTCAGAAGTGTACACCTGAAACTGTTGTAAGTATTGTATTCTCTCACAATGGCCGCATGCACTAAGCGGCATCGTCACATAAGTGTGTGCAAACAAATTTAATTCCGAACATATAACACCAAGATATAGGTAGCGCATCCTGGAATTGATTGACCCATATCTTTGGATGCAAGTTATTCGATGAACCAGGGAAAAACGAGTATTTCTGTACTGAGACAAAATGTCTGTGGACTGCATCTTCTTCAAATCCCAGTGGGTGCCAGTGAGTGCACCAGCATGCATCTGATACGACAAAGCCCGTCAGCCACATCTCATAAATCCTCTTCCTCACATATCTTCTCTACTTCATTCAAGCTCCATTTTACCTCTGTCACATTAATATTTGAACTATTATTGTGATCCTTATTCCATTGCAGCTGAAGCAGTGGATCTCAGATCCACTGACTAATGTTCATCTGTGCTTCTTTAAACTACAGTAAATCATTTATTGATCAGAACGTCTTTTCAGACTGTGCATCATCACACAACGATAGTTGCTCTGTTATGGTTGTCAGTACTTTGACTGGCACAGCTACCTTGCTGATCTCATCATATCACAATGCAGCCACTTCTAATATGGCACACGCTGCGCAAGTTCTTCACTGAGAGTGACTTGCACATTGTTTATGAATTTTATTTGCTCTGTAACTTCTTATTGCCATTTACCAATCGATTCAAGATTCTTTTACTCATCTGTGATTTCTTTCCTAAATTCCTCTGTGGTCCCTCTGGTCGATTCAAGATTCGTTTACTCATCTGTGATTTCTTTCCTAAATTTTTCTGTGGTTCCTCTGGTTTCCTGTGTAAACATCTCTGGCTTGGCACTGAATACTAACACCTGCTCATAGATTTTCTTGGTTAAGTTATCATGAATTTGTTTGCTATACTATTCATTCTGCTTACTTAATGCATAAATTTTCTTATCTATGTTCATGAATAGTTCTTTGTTTGCCTTGATTTGCTGATCATGCACCTTGCTTTTTTTTTTAGATGTTCTACATTATTTTTGCCTTGCTCATCATTCTTTTCCTATTATTGTTATTTTCTTTCGTCGTATTTATTAAAAAATTGCAAATCAAATACGAGTACATTGTGTAGAACAGGGGTTGATTCACAACTGATAACAGTGGGTGTTATTTCTTCGTGCCTTTTAATAGTGGTTTATGCTGTCTCCTGTGGAACTACCTCACTTTTCTCATTAATTGTTAAATAAAGACCTAAACTGTTTTGTGTATTTGTCAGGCCAGCTTCCATACTGTCTGTACTGTGCACATTAACTCCGTTAATTCGCTAAAGCTAGACTGCTAACTAATTTCTTGCTGACTCTCCATAATAAATCCACTATTTATGCGCTCTAGATTTCCACAATATCGTTCCATTACATTCATTCCAACTAAACTCTTTGCACATTCCCCAGCAATACTACAGATATTTAATATTAGAAACTTATAAACACTCGAACAGAAGAACTTCTAAAATAACCACGCCACTAATTTCGTTAGCCCACATACAAAGACATACCATAATTCTCCAAAATTAATTCTCCAAAATTAATTACCCCTCCAAAAGCGCAACACAGATTTCAGCATTATTCACAACAAGATGGACCAGGACAAACTACCACAGGATCAAAAATGCCACAAGAAAAGTATGTTGATTACTTACATACACAAGCACCTTAATTATAATTAATAATAATAATATAATAATAATATAATAATAATATAATAATATAATATAATAATAATATAATATAATAATAATATAATAATAATAATATTATAATAATATAATAATAATACAATAATAATAATATAATTAATAATAATATAAAATCTCTGCATATTATTATTAATGTTGAGAACTTTACTCATGAAAAATTACATCTCAGTTATGCAAAATATTCAAGCCAGTCTAAAATTTAAACCAATGAGCTTGGACAAAATCATTAATTTTAAATTTTATGTTCTAACAACGGTTCAGAATGTCCACAGTAGTGGAAATCCTGCACAGGTTGCCAGATTTTTGAGGTGAGGGTACAGCTTAGCCTTTGACATATCCCTATGGATGTCAGAATGATGAACATCAATTGACCTCACCGAAAGTTCGTTAGTAGTAGGGTGATGACAGTACTGGCACCCTTTTTGTGGCAGATCGGTTACGAGGCCAGCACTGCCATTTTGTATTCCCGTCGAGTGGCGCCTTGGCAGCTGCAATGACTGAGAGGGCACTCCAGGATTGGTCGCACTCGTGCTGAAGGCAGAACCTTCCAGAGGTGGACGACGAAACTTTTTCGATGTGCAGAGATGGTTGATGAAAATTGGCTGCAGTCTTTCCCCTGGTAACCCCTTGAACTGGTTGGGGCACATGGTCAGTCAACCATAGGTTCATAGCGATTGTTGGATCGAGCAGGCATGAATAGTTTTTTTAAAGGTGCCCACTGGAACTTCTGCATACCACAAATCACCGAATTGTGGACTCTGAGCGACGTTAAACAGCTGCATAAAAAAGGTGACCTTAGTCAAGATGGCCATTTGCAATTGTTTAGCCTATGTGGATTTGAGATTTGAGTGGCTGTTGTAGCTTGGATAGGTGTATTCACTGCTCAGAGGATTGAATGACTTGGTTGTAGTGAAGTGCATTATTTACTAAGTCCACATGGTTTCGGATGGGTGTGTTTGCCTTGAGAAGAATCATGTTTATTACATTCTGAGCTATTCAGTTGAATATTATGTATACTGTTATTCATTTGATTATTGCTAAAAGAGCTGTTGTTCTCATTTTGGAAGGAGGGCAGTATATGGGTGATGTTAATGTCTGAGCTATCAATTCAGTATCATAATGGACTTGTCTATTGTGTAAAGATTATCTGTGGGCTCTTTTAAAAATGTTTATTCTAAATGCAGAAAGGTAAAGCCAGTACATATTTTGAAAATTGTTTTGTTTGATTTCAAGTACACTTACGTCATGTTGGTTCATTAGCTGTTGTCTTAATATTTGTTGTTTTTTTACAGGTATAAGGGAAGTGAAAGTTTAAAATCAATTTTTTCCTGATGATTGATCTTAAAAGTTGTATTAAAAATTGTAATAAAATTGTTTTTTTAATTGTCTTGTAAGGCTTACTGGAGGTTCACATCTCGAAACAATTTTTTGTTAAAATATTTGTGTGTAATAAAAGTAGGAAACTTTGTTCCTTGGAATAGCATTATGCATGCTTGTAAATCTCAGCACCACCACTCCATTGCTATGTTACACTTTTGATATCAAATTGATATAGAAATTAATGAAACTGTGAAAGCTGATTGTTTTATAACCTCAGCCAATCGTTCTGTAACCCCTCCCACTTCCTCTCCACTTAACCTACTGTTTTGTTAATTGATTTATAACCCCCCCCCCTCCCAGGGATAATCTGTCCTTCTGAGAAATCTCCCACCCTTCTCCCTCCTACTCCATCTCCGCTCTGGGAAACCTCCAACCCTCTCCACCTCCCATTTCCTGATACAAGCATACTTTCAAATGTGAGTATCTCGAATAGCTCCTACCACTCTATCAGTTTGATCGACTAATTAATTAAATTTGTAACCTTTTGTGAGAGACAGTTTTCATTGGTGTATGCAGCCCCTTCTGGAAATATTGACTGATTGGCTATTTGGCAGGAAATCAGTTGCAGTTATGGAAATTGTTTAAACAATTTCTGGTAGATAAGGCAGCACGTGACATGTTGTTTATTTAAACAATATAGAATACAAGGCAGTGTATGGAATTTAGTTTATTTATTTAGTTAAAAAATTTGCTGGGAAATCGACTGCAGTGTATGGAATATTGCTTAAACAATTTCTGGTAGACAAGGCAATGTGTGGAATATGGTTTATGTGGTGTCACCACCAGACACCACACTTGCTAGGTGGTAGTTCTAAATCGGCCATGGTCCATTAGTACATGTCGGACCCACGTGTCGCCACTGTGTGATCGCAGACCGAGCACCACCACAAGGCAGGTCTCGAGATACGGACTAGCACTGGCGCAGTTGTACGGACGACGTAGCTAGCGACTAATGACAAAGCCTCGCTCCTTTGCCGAGCCGATAGTTAGAATAGCCTTCAGTTAAGTCAATGGCTACGACCTAGCAAGGCGCCATTAGTAACATTGCATGTATCTAAAGAGTCTCACTAGTATCGCCACAATCTTCAGATGTACCAAAAGGATGGACTAAAGTTAAGTATTCCAGAAGCAACGTACTTTTCTTTATAGCATTCATTATGTATCCTGTTTCAGACCTCACGCCCATCTGCGTGAGCGTAGCGCGTGCCTTTCGGCTTCCTCTCATTGTGTCTAGGCTGTCTTGTCTAGACACAACAAAATTTTGGCGACGAGTCAACGGAAAGAGTCTTGTTCTTTCTAATTGCTTACATTTACTTGTGTCATGGCTTCGCCAGATGTACTGTCCGAATTTTATCGCTTGCAGAATCAGCAGATGCAGGCGTTATTGGATGCCCTTGGACAGCTCGTCCAGGGTCAACGTGCACTGCAAGCCGCCGCTTCACCGCTACCGCAGCCACAACATGCAGTTGCACCACCATTCCATAATTTTCAAGCAGACGAGGAAACATGGACGGAGTGGTCACGCCAGTTTGGATTTCTTCTCGCTGCCTACAGAATTCAAGGTAACGAGCGGCAGCCTCATTTATTGGCGTGTGTAGGGGTGCAAACGTACCATGTGATAGTGAAATTATTTCCCCGACGCGACGTAGCAACTCTGTCCTACGAAGAAATTTTGTCGGCATTGGACGCCTATTTCAAAGAAACAGTCAATGTCGTTGAAAAAAGGTATACGTTCTTTCGTACAAAACGTATGGCCGGTCGGACTAATAGGGAGTGGGTTGCAACATTGCAAGGCCTTACAAGGGATTGTGCTTTTGAGTGTGAATGTGGACTCACTTATTCAGATACTATGGTACGTGATGCAATAGCGCAGAACGTTTCTGATGTTCGTATACGGGAACAGATTTTGAAACTAGTTAATCCCTCCCTTCAACAAGTGATAGACATATTGGATAGACAAGACACGCTTGACTTTGCTCAGGAATCATTTGCAACTTCGCCAGCCGTGTGTCACATTAACCGGCCCGCCGGGCGCGCTGCACGGACAGATAAACTGCCCTCGTGCACGTCCACGCAGCTGCCGCCACGCTCTAAACCAGGTGTGCCGCGCCAGCATACAAGTGCAGTGAAATCATGCCCGCGGTGTGCTACTAGACATTCGCGTGAAAATTGCCCATCACGCCAAGCTATTTGCTTTTTCTGTAATAAGAAAGGACATGTTCAAAGTGTTTGCCAGAAAAAGCTCAGATCAGACAATCACAACCATTCCAGGCCCTTTGCTTCGCGCCGAAATCGAACCAAGAATACTCAGGCTCGTGAACCTTCGGCCATGGACATTCATGTCGTTAATTTCACTCCGTCCAGTGCCACGTTCTCTAACAGTGACTGTGTTCGTCCCACAAAAAGTGTGCGTCGACGTCGCCGGAAATCACGTCAATTAGCAAGTGATGCTGTATCTGTATCAGTTCATATTGCACGAGACAGTCGCTCTTGTCGTCGGCAGGACAATAAACTTTTTGTAGATTTGGCCTTTAATGGCAAGATCATACCATTGCAGCTCGATACCGGAGCTGCAGTTTCATTGCTCAATCACGACACGTACCAACAACTGGGCAAACCTCCGTTGCGTGCCGCAGATGTTCAGTTAAATAGTTATTCAGGTCAGAATATCCCTGTGTTAGGACAGTGCACTCTTCTTGCAACATACAAGGGATGAACAAAACTTGTGTCATTTTACGTTCTTCGTTCTTCTACTGCAGTGAACTTGTTTGGTTTAGATTTATTTCAGTTGTTTAACATGTCTATAGTAAATCAGGTCCTATCAGTGAATCAGACTGTGCCTTCAGACAGTGTTTCTCGTCTGTGTGAAGACTTTGCAGACATTTTTGCACCGGGCTTAAGTTGCGCTAAGAACTATGAAGCACATTTGGAACTGAAAGTCAACGCGCAACCGCAATTTTTCAGAGCGCGCAATGTTCCTCACGCATTGCGTGATGAGGTCGCAAGAACATTAAACGATTTAGAATCACAAGGTGTGAGTGAATGTGCGCAATGCCTCTTCCCTTTCAGCTCCTCTTCATCGCTTACGCCGTACAGGTGTTCCGTTCGTCTGGACGACGGAATGCGAACGCGCCTTTCGCCAGTTGAAATCGGCGTTGCTTTCTAATACTTGCCTTACGCCATTCGATCCCCAGAAACCCATTTTGTTGATGGTAGATGCATCGGATTTCGGGATCGGTGCTGTGCTTGCGCACAAAGATGGATCGCATGATCGCCCTATTGCCTTTGCGTCAAAATTGCTCTCGTCTGCTCAAAGAAATTATTCACAGTTGGAGAAAGAAGCTTTGGCTCTCGTGTTTGGTGTTACAAAGTTTCATGATTTCTTGTATGGTCGTCACTTTACCATCATCACAGACCACAAACCTTTGACGTCGCTTTTTCATCCGAACAAACCTGTACCTCCACGTACAGCGCAGAAATTCATTCGCTGGTCTAATTTCCTCTCGCAGTACCGCTACGATATCTTGTATCGGTCCACTGCTAAACACGGAAACGCCGATGCGTTGTCCCGTTTGCCTGTTGCTGAGGATAGAGCATTCGATTCTTCCGAACTTGCTTGCATGTTCATTGATTCGGAAACCGATGACGTGGTCGAATCGTTTCCGATTGATTTTCGTCGTGTAGCTACAGCCACAGCTGCTGACCCTGTCCTTGCTACCGTTTTGCGTTTTGTTGCTACGCAATGGCCTTTGTCAAAGTCTCGGATCGAGGATCCGTTGGTTCGCCGATTTTTTGCTCACAAGGAGAGACTTTTTGTTTGACGTGGTGTTTTGTTGTTGCGTTCTGATAATGATTAGTCCAGAGTCGTGGTCCCACGTTCGTAACAGTCCTCTGTTTTACGGCTTCTTCACCAAGGACATTGGGGTATAGTGCGAATGAAACAATTTGCTCGTCAGCACTGTACTTGGTTCGGAATCGATGCTGCGATTACGAATATGTGTTCTTCTTGCATGGCATGTGCCGAACAACAATCCGCACTGCCGTGGAAAGTCTTTGTGTGGCCAAAAGCCACTTCCCCTTGGCAACGCTTGCACATCGATTTTGCTGGTCCATTCTGGAATGCTAGATGGTTGGTTGTGGTAGATGCCTTCAGTAATTTTCCTTTTGTTGTCCGGATGTCTTCCACGTCGTCCTCTGCCACCATCCAAGCGTTGTCTGCTATCTTTTGCATTGAAGGTCTTCCGCAGACTATTGTTTCCGACAATGGACCACAATTCATGTCCGCAGAATTTCAGTCATTCTGCCAGGCCAATGGTATTCAACATCCGACATCCGCGCCGTTTTCGCCTCAGTCAAACGGTGCCGCTGAGCGATTGGTCCGGACTTTCAAGTCACAGATGTTGACGTTGAAAGAGTCGCATTCTCGGGAGGACGCGTTGTTGCTCTTCTTGTCATCGTATCGCTCTCAGCCCCGAGATGGTCGCTCGCCGGCTGAGTTGCTCCACGGTCGTCCTCATCGAACCTTGATGTCTTTGCTGCATCCGCCGCATCAGGTTCCTGTGCAGCGGCAGTCTTCTGTTTTTGCTCCAGGCGACGTTGTATTCTATCGCAACTAACGAGGTTCACGGCGTTGGCTCGCAGGGCGCATTCTTCCCTGCCTCGGCCGCGCGATGTATTTGGTTTTGGGGGCCTCTGGTGAGGTGCGTCGGCATCTCAATCAGCTGCGCCTCTGTCGTCGCACGGGTTCTGCCGCTCCCCGTCTGCTTTCAGCGACGGTGCCGTCCGGTCAGCGCCCTGGGGACCCATCTACTGGCTCGCCTCATCCCCAGGTGTTACCGACGATGGCTTCCATTTTGCCCCATGGCGACGCGCCGCCGCCGCTGCCGCTGCCGCCTCCGCCGCCGCCGCCTGTCCTCCAGCCGGCGCCGCCCGCAGTGGACGCTTCGCTGCAGCCGCCAAGCGCCTCCCTGGGTCACGCGCCGCCGATCGCTTCCCGTGACCAGCCGTCCTCCGCCATGGAACCCTTGCCCGCTCCGGACCACACGGCGTCTTCGCGCGTCGGATACCCCGACGCAATGGGGGTCGACCCTTCGGCCCCTCCTGTCTCTTTACGGGCTCATACACCGCATGTTGACGTGCACCCCGGACTAGGTTTTCAGGCGTTTCCTAGCTCCCCTCGGACCGAATGGCCGGGTGCGGGTGGCACAGCCTCGCCTGTTGTTAGGCTCCCCACCTCATCGCATACGCCAACATGGGGTCCTCCTCACGGCGGGCGGAAGCCTTATAACACGACCGTTCGCCGATTTGCGGGGGAGGAATGTGGTGTCACCGCCAGACACCACACTTGCTAGGTGGTAGTTTTAAATCGGCCGCGGTCCATTAGTACATGTCGGACCCGCGTGTCGCCACTGTGTGATCGCAGACCGATCGCCACCACAAGGCAGGTCACGAGATACGGACTACCACTCGCCCCAGTTGTACGGACGACGTAGCTAGCGACTATACTGACGAAGCCTCGCTCCTTTGCCGAGCCGATAGTTAGAATAGCCTTCAGCTAAGTCAATGGCTACGACCTAGCAAGGCGCCATTAGTAACATTGCATGTATCTAAAGAGTCTCACTTGTATCGCCACAATCTCCAGATGTACCAAAAGGATGGATTAAAGTTAAGTAATCCAGAAGCAATGTACTTTTCTTTATAGCATTCATTACGTATCCTGTTTCAGACCTCACGCCCATCTGCGTGAGCGTAGCGCGTGCCTTTCGGCTTCCTCTCATTGTGTCTAGGCTGTCTTGTCTAGACACAACAGTTTATTTAACAGGTTATGGGATATAAAGCACTGTATGGAATATATTTTATTTATTTATTTAAGGAATTTATCAGGAAATTGACCACAGTTTATGGAATACCGTTTATTTACACATCTTTTGGATGAGAAGGCAGCATGAAATATTTAAACAATTGCAGCGCTTTTTATTTCGATTATGCAAGGAATGTAGTCATGAAACACTCATCACATGCAATTACACTGTCAAAGATCACGCTAGACATATTTGGCGAAAGAAAACTCCCTGTGATGTCGCTGACTGCTGGTCAATCGCGTCTCACAGAGCACGCCACAGGTCAGCTACCGTCACAACTGCTGGATCGCGCCAATCCTCTGCAAGAAAAGCTCAGGTAGTGGCATCCCTTTGAAATGTAGTACCACACTCACTTCCTGCCTCTCTCTCTCTCTCTCTCTCTCTCTCTCTCCCCCCCCCCCCTCCTTCTGTCTGTCCGTCTCAAGTGGTTACTTCCTGTTTGTGTGAACCAACATATGCAAACACATACCAAGTTACCCTCCCCACACCTCCTCCCATCACCCTTCCGTGCCCGTCTTGCCCCACGTGTACACCTGGCGCTAGTCGTCGGTACATCCCTGTATTCTCACACTTCCACTGCTATAGAAATCTGTAGTGGATGGAACAAAGACATTCAAGAACAAGTAGTTATCACCTGTTGTGTGCCATGCTAACCCCTCCTTTGTCCTCAGCACAGCTGCAGATATCTGGCAAATCCCCAATCCTTCTGAAAATGCAAGGCTGTGACACCCTTTGTGTGAGGATAGTTTTCCTTGGATCTTATTGGTGGGTACTAGGACTGGTATATTTGGTGGGATTCGATCCTGCAGTCACTTGGTTTCCAAACCTTTATGGGTTTTTTCTTTTACTCTTCCCTCCTATTGCTGGACACTGGCACAGTTAGGTCATTTAGTAGGAAGTCCATTACATTGGAAGTAGCTGAAAATTTCAGATTTCAGCTCAGTTGCATGCTATGTCCTTTAAATATTTGAGGATGGGTTGGATTGATGTGTGTCTTTGCAGGCTCACTATCAGAAACATGAAATTGATCAATTGGGAATTTGATGCAGAGACTAGTTTTTGTAACCCCTAAGTAGGTTCTCTCACTATGCCAGGAGGAAGAATACAGAGGAGGAGCAGGAGGAAGGGTCTAATTAGAATTTGAAGTAGGGTATGCCAGTCAACATTGTCAAAAGCTTTCTATAAGTCAACAAATGCTAGAAATGTAGGTTTGCCTACATTTTTAGGTGGCCAGGGTAGTACGGTAAAATCATCCTGGTGCTCTTCGAGGCGCACACGTACATTGCGAGCCGTGTGATACGTTGCATGCCCCTTAGACTTCGTTGCCGAAGATCAGCAGTCAGTGTGGGTGCACGAACGTGGCGTCTGCTGCAAAGGTCCGTACACAACAACGTTCACTGAATGGTGGTTAAGGAGTCACTGCAGTTATAATGACTAGTATGTTATTATTTAATGGTAGGAAATTATGAGTGGTGGAGATCATGTTCCACGAGTATTTGGTCATAATTCCTATGTGTGTGTAAAATAGCAGTTGTAGTACAATCAGCAGATTTAGTTTTAATGTTTCCTACGATAGGTTATCCTAGCTTTAGCAAACAAATTCAGCTCTGTGTAGTGCTCCAATAAGCCTCACTTTCAAAACTTGTGTTGCCGAGGTGTGACAATAAAGTAATGAGACTAATTTTCTTTGCAAGATGTGGCAACCCTGCAGGCTTGCGTAGGCACAATAGCTTTGACCTTGGTCTATAAGCTGCTTCTAGTCCCAGCGGCACATCGATGCAACTACTCAGTCGTGAGTTGTGCTGTAATAAGTTAACATGTGTTTGTGTCTCTCGTTAAGGAAATGGAACCATATAATATTCCGCAATGGTATGCCATTTCTTTTTGCGTTAAATTGGGTGAAAATGCGACGACAACTTATGGTAAGCTTCAGAAGGCTCTTGGAGAGGAGGTTATGTCAATAGCTCAAGTTTTTCGTTGGCATAAAATATTTAGTGAAGGCAGAACGAATGTTGAAGATGAAGACCGCAGTGGACGACCATCAACCTCACGGATGGATGTCAACTTGGCCAGGGTGCGTGAATTCGTACGATCAGATCGAAGATTATCCGTGAAAATGATTGCAGAAGAACTGAACATCAATCGAGAAACGGTTCGTCTAGTAATATTGGATTCTGCATCACGATAATGCACCAACCCATGCTGCTCTGTCAGTACAGCGATTTTTACCCTCAAAACAAATTTCAGTACAACCACAGTCACCTTATTCACCAGATATCGCTCCATGCGACTTTTTTTCTATTTCCAAGATTCAAAACGGCGGTCAAGGGACACCATTTGCAAACAAAACAAGATGTCCAAAAAGCTGTGGCGAGGGTCTTGGAGGATATTACTAAAGATGAGGTCCAGAAATGTTACCATCAATGGCAGAAGTGCTCGAAAAAGTGTATGCAATCAGAAGGGAACTACTATTTTGAAGGAGACAACACTAAACTTGACTAAAACGGTAAGCAACATTTTTTTTTCACATCAGTCTCACTACTTTATTGTCGCGCGTCATATACCGACAGAAAAAAATCACAGCACCAAGAAGTATCTGTACGACATAAACGAAAGTCTGAAAGATGATGCCTATTCAAATTTCGCTAGTAACGCCACTATGAGGATATTTATCAGATTTGCGTTAAATACACGCTGTAACGATCGTGAGCGTTAGTTACCCTTGCGACTAAACGTGGTGAGTTGATCCATTTAAGGCGACAAAGACCCACTTATCAACACCTCACTGAGTTTAAACGATGTCTTGTAGTGGACTGCAAGAAGCTGGATGTTCCTGCAGGAAGACTTGACAGGAATGTAGCCATTGTACATGACTGCTGGCAGCGTTGGTCGCAAGAAGACCGAACTCCAGATCATCACGTGGTACTATAGAGGGAAGACCATCATGTTCGGCGTATGCCTCTGTTGCATCGTGCTGACTCTGAAGCAGCAATTTGAGCAGTAGTTGGCCGCACAGTGATACAACGAATTGTTAAAAATCGATTACGTCAAGGACAGCCCCGAACCAGACGTCTTTTATCGTGCGTTCCACTGACCCCACACCACCACCGTTTGTTACTGCAGTAGTGTCAAGCAAGAGCTCATTGGAGGGCAGGGTGGAGATCTGTTGGTTTTCTGATGAAACCTGACTCTGCCTCGGTGTCAGTACTGGCTGTGTGTTGGTTAGGAGGAGGCCAGTTGAGGGCCTACACTCAACCTGACTGTGTGCTAGGTACCCTCTTGGAGCAATGGTCTGGGCTGCGATTGAGTATGACAGCAGAAGCACTCTCGTGGTTATCGCATGCACCCTGTCTGCAAAACTGTACATCAATCTGGTGATTCGTTCTGTTCCGTCGCCATTCATGAGCAGCATACCAGGGGGTGTTTTCCAACAGGATATCGCTCACCCACATGCCTGTAGTAAACCCACATGCTCTACGGGTGTTGGCAAGTTGCCAGCTCGATCTCCAGATCTATCTCCAATCGAGCAATTGTGGGACATCATGGGATGAAAACTCCAGCGTCATTCACAAACAGCATTAACCGTCCCTATTGAGTCCACAGAGTTGCCTCGAGGCTAGAGCACTTTAGCGAATGCTGTCTTCTGCGGACTAGACTGGTAGCACGCATACCATTGCGTCGGCTTCCACTGACCAGAACCCGCCAACCCCGCAGACTGCAATGGGCACGTGAACACGGACATTGGGTGCAGAGTGGCAAAACGTAGCGTTTTTGGACGAGCCTCTCTTCAACTTCACCTACAGCGATGACCGCATTCGCGTTCCACACGCGCAATGAACGCAATCGGGTAGACTGTACTGTTGAGGGCATAGTGGACAAACGCCAAGTGTGACGGTACGGAGCGCCATTGCCTATATAACTCGTGATCTCACCTCCTAGGGAGGTTTTACAGCCTGAGGCTCTATCCCTCCTGCAGGCTGTTCCACATGCCATATTTCAACGCTCAGCCGCAATTGGATGGGGATGTGCAAGCCTTTTTCGAAGAACGAAATATGAAAGGTAACGCTGCTCCCCTGGCCAATCCATTCGCCTGATGTTGCCCATCGAACGTGTCTGGGATATGGTCGGTCGGCAGGTCCTCCTGCAGCAACAATTTATGCTTTGTGGACATGCCTTCAAAACGCATGACAGAGTATTCGCCAACAGCATATTCAGACGCTCTTTGATTCCATGCCACGAATGCAGCACATGGTGACTCCACTCCGTACTGAATTCCCGCAGTCACAGTGCATGCACAGGTCTGTAATGCTAATCATTTGTGTAGTGCCATGTGCCATGTTCCTAATCGATGGAATAAATTTCATTGAGGTCACATATAGTGCTGTGAATAAAAAACGTAGGTGCATGAGCAGGACTTAAAACGGTAATGTGTCACTATATATATATATATATACACTCCTGGAAATGGAAAAAAGAACACATTGACACCGGTGTGTCAGACCCACCATACTTGCTCCGGACACTGCGAGAGGGCTGTACAAGCAATGATCACACGCACGGCACAGCGGACACACCAGGAACCGCGGTGTTGGCCGTCGAATGGCGCTAGCTGCGCAGCATTTGTGCACCGCCGCCGTCAGTGTCAGCCAGTTTGCCGTGGCATACGGAGCTCCATCGCAGTCTTTAACACTGGTAGCATGCCGCGACAGCGTGGACGTGAACCGTATGTGCAGTTGACGGACTTTGAGCGAGGGCGTATAGTGGGCATGCGGGAGGCCGGGTGGACGTACCGCCGAATTGCTCAACACGTGGGGCGTGAGGTCTCCACAGTACATCGATGTTGTCGCCAGTGGTCGGCGGAAGGTGCACGTGCCCGTCGACCTGGGACCGGACCGCAGCGACGCACGGATGCACGCCAAGACCGTAGGATCCTACGCAGTGCCGTAGGGGACCGCACCGCCACTTCCCAGCAAATTAGGGACACTGTTGCTCCTGGGGTATCGGCGAGGACCATTCGCAACCGTCTCCATGAAGCTGGGCTACGGTCCCGCACACCGTTAGGCCGTCTTCCGCTCACGCCCCAACATCGTGCAGCCCGCCTCCAGTGGTGTCGCGACAGGCGTGAATGGAGGGACGAATGGAGACGTGTCGTCTTCAGCGATGAGAGTCGCTTCTGCCTTGGTGCCAATGATGGTCGTATGCGTGTTTGGCGCCGTGCAGGTGAGCGCCACAATCAGGACTGCATACGACCGAGGCACACAGGGCCAACACCCGGCATCATGGTGTGGCGAGCGATCTCCTACACTGGCCGTACACCACTGGTGATCGTCGAGGGGACACTGAATAGTGCACGGTACATCCAAACCGTCATCGAACCCATCGTTCTACCATTCCTAGACGGGCAAGGGAACTTGCTGTTCCAACAGGACAATGCACGTCCGCATGTATCCCGTGCCACCCAACGTGCTCTAGAAGGTGTAAGTCAACTACCCTGGCCAGCAAGATCTTCGGATCTGTCCCCCATTGAGCATGTTTGGGACTGGATGAAGCGTCGTCTCACGCGGTCTGCACGTCCAGCACGAACGCTGGTCCAACTGAGGCGACAGGTGGAAATGGCATGGCAAGCCGTTCCACAGGACTACATCCAGCATCTCTACGATCGTCTCCATGGGAGAATAGCAGCCTGCATTGCTGCGAAAGGTGGATATACACTGTACTAGTGCCGACATTGTGCATGCTCTGTTGCCTGTGTCTATGTGCCTGTGGTTCTGTCAGTGTGATCATGTGATGTATCTGACCCCAGGAATGTGTCAATAAAGTTTCCCCTTCCTGGGACAATGAATTCACGGTGTTCTTATTTCAATTTCCAGGAGTGTATATATATATATATATATATATATATATATATATATATATATATATATATATATCCTGTAAACTGACTCGTTACACATTATTTCGATAAAAGAATCATTCAAATGACATATGGTAACTAATTACCATGGACGAAAGTGACTCCAGTTACTATGGGGGCCCCATGCTTTATGCGGGGTTAGCCAGTGAAAGGAGAAGATTTAAATAAGTAACTAATTCTTTAAGAATTTTTTCTTAATTTAATGGTTATAAATGTAAAGTACAAAGGTAGCCATTTACTGTACAATAAGTGAAAAAATTATTTTTTGAATATAACATCTGCCAAATGTCCTCCATAGGAATCTATGCACTTCTGAAGCCGGACCTGGAAGTTTCCCATGACATTTTGCAGCATATTGACTGGTATTCTTTCAATTTCGTCCCAAATTCGTTGTTTTAGGGCTCGGATAGTTCTGGGTGTATCGTTCCGAACAATTCTTGTTTTTAAGTAACCCCATAGAAAAGAAAGTCCCGTTTCGGGAAATGACGCCGCCTCGAAACAAAGCATTCACAGCATTCATGGCAACTCTTGCAGTGTGGCTTGTTGCACCATCTTGTTGGAACATGGTGTGTTCATTCACTGTAAAACGAGTGAGTTCTGGCGTAAGAAAGTTCTGGATCATTGCAACGTAACGCACAGAGTTAACAGTCACAGCACTTCCATTGATATCCTCGAAGAAAAATGGGCCTATGATTCCTCTTGCCGACATTGCGCAACAAACCGTCACTTTTTGAGCATCAAGAGGCGTTTCATGAAGTGCGCCAGGGTTTTCCTCCGACCAGTATCTGAAGTTTTGTTTATGAACAAAACCAGAGAGGTGGAAATGCGCCTCATCGCTCATCCACTAGTGGTTTACTTGGTCGTCATTTCCTTCAAGTCTTCTGGCCATTTCCTCACAAAATTGTAATCGTTTCTGATAGTCACTTGGTTTGAGAGATTCCACAATCTGTATTTTGTATGGGTGAAAATGTAAATATTGACGACGAATCCTTCTCACCGAAGTGTTACTTATTCCAAGACGTAGAGCATGTTGTTTGGCAGATCGGCGTTGACTTCTGAGCGTTGCCTGTTGAACAGCAGCGATGTTTTTTAGAAGTTGATCCAGTTTCTTCAAGGTTGTTTATCAACGAACGAATTGCGTTATTCGAGGGAACAGGCCTGTTGGGCGGTATGTTGAAATGGCGTCGAAAATCCCGTCGCGTTTTCACCAAACTCTCACCATTCGTGTAACACGCTTTAACCGCGTAGCCGCGATGTTCACCCGTCCAACGATCCATCGCAACTACACTACTGGCCATCAAAATTGCTACACCACGAAGATGACGTGCTACAGACGCGAAATTTAAGCGACAGGAAGAAGATGCTGTGACACGCAAATGATTAGCTTTTCAGAGCATTCACACAAGGTTGGCGCCGGTGGCGACACCTACAACGTGTTGACATGACGAAAGTTTCCACCCGATTTTTCATACGCAAACAGCAGTTGCCGGCGTTGCCTGGTGAAACGTAATTGTGATGCCTCGTGGAAGAAGGAGAAATGCGTACCATCACGTTTCCGACTTTGATAAACGTCGGATTGTAGCCTATCGCGATTGCGGTTTATCGTATCGCGACACTGTTGCTCGCGTTGGTCGAGATCCAATGACTGTTAGGAGAATATGGAATCGGTGAGTTCGGGAGGGTAATACGGAATGTCGTGCTGGATCCCAACGGCCTCGTATCGCTAGCAGTCGAGATGACAGGCATCTTAACCGCATGGCTGTAACGAATCGTGCAGCCACGTCTCGATCCCTGGGTCAACAGATGGGGACGTTTGAAAGACAACAACCATCTGCACGAACAGTTCGACGACGTTTGCAGCAGCATGGACTATCAGCTCGGAGACCATGGCTGGGGTTACCCTTGACGCTGCATCACAGACATGAGCGCCTGCGATGGTGTACTCAACGACGTACCTGGGTTCACGAATGGCAAAACGTCATTTTTTCGGATGAATCCATGTTCTGTTCACAGCATCATGATGGTCGAATCTGTGTTTGGCGACATCGCGGTGAACGCACATTGGAAGCGTGCATTCGTCATCGCCATGCTGGCGTATCACCCGGCGTGATGGTATGGGGTGCCATTGGTTACACGTCTCGGTAACCTCTTGTTCGCATTGGCGGCACTTTGAACAGTGGACGTTACATTTCAGATGTGTTACGACCCGTGGCTCTACCCTTCATTCGATCCCTGCGAAACCCTACATTTCAGCAGGATAATGCACGACCGCATGTTGCAGGTCCTATACGGGCCTTTCTGGATACAGAAAATGTTCGACTGCTGCCCTGGCCAGCACATTCTCCAGATCTCTCAACAATTGAAAACGTTTGGTCAATGGTTGCCGAGCAACTGGCTCGCCACAATACACCAGTCAGTACTCTTGATGAACTGTGGCATCGTGTTGAAGCTGCATGGGCAGCTGTACCTGTACACGCCATCCAAGCTCTGTTTGACACAATGGTCAGGCGCATCAAGGCCGTTATTACGGCCAGAGGTGGTTGTTCTGGGTACTGATTTCTCAGGATCTATGCACCAAAAGTGCGTGAAAATGTAATCACATGTCAGTTCCAGTATAATATATTTGTCGAATGAATACCCGTTTATCATCTGCATTTCTTCTTGGTGTAGCAATTTTAATGTCCAGTAGTGTAAATGGCGGGTCATGCAGGTAAAACGGAGCCGACCACCATTACCCCCACCACTCACATTCCAGTTGTCAAGGCCATCTCCAATCTGCCCGTTTCACTGGCTACTCCTGTAGAAAGAAACACTCTGGCGTCCTGAAGTGAAACCAAGGTTAGAGCCGGGATCCTCCAGAAAATGAGAGCAGCTGTCTGGCCACAGCTACTTCACGATTCCGTGTTCACGTCCGGTGTGTCTGGGCAGTGCCGCGCGTTTCGCAGGTACGTCGCGTCGCGACGGCCAGTAATCCTGCCTACTGGGCGGAGCGGATCCTGCGCTGCTCGTGAGCCTCAGACAGCGGAGGGACGGACTAATTGCCGCCACGGCTGCACTGGCCTGGTCTGGCCTATCACGACGTCCTCACTGCGTGCCGCAGTCCCCGGTCCACAGCTCGCTTTCCTCGCGGTCTCGTCTCGTCTCAGCTCTTCTCTTGAGAGATGGTTGCCGTCTGGTTTTGTCAGGCCCGTCTCTTCGAGGTCACATTATCGAGGAACGCAAATGAGGATAAATGTCAAAACTGTCGGACGGTTAGGTTGACGAGTCACGCTTGGAAAGTGACGCCGCAATTGAAGAAACAAGCGACGATTTTCTTGGTTCTGCTTCAGGAACGAACCACTTTCATAGCTTTCGGATTATCTTAGCACACCCAGACAGCAGCATGTACAGTCGTGGACAAAACGAGAGAGACCCCTCGCCTTTTCGTTATGCTGATCCGCACAGCTTTAAAGTCTGCTACACAGCATAACAGGCAAGGCGACGAAGTGCTACCAACATACTATGCACAGGCGTGAAACTGACAAACTATCCGGACTTTGCCACACTGTTTTCAATCATGTGTAAGACTATATTTATACTGATTAGTGTGTTATACATAATACGTAAATGTAAGATATAAATGAAAGAAGAAACGCTAATTAGTATGAACTGTACTAATAAAAATGAATTTCAGCTTATCGAGATAACACAACTGGTCTAGTAAGACAAAGTACCCCAGATCGTTACGAATTAGCAAAATATTATGCTTATTCGGCCGCGAAACGGTTTATGTCAACTTTCAGACCAGTCATAGTGGATTGCCGTTGCTGACCAACCATGAAAGTGTCCAAATTTAGCAATGCGTGAACATTCATAACGAAATTCAGTTAAAAATCATTCAGTGCCACACGTAAGTCAATTCAGTTATTGACAGAAGCGGAAAAAGGAAGGCAGTAACAAGTATGAAATTCTACAAGAGTTGACATCCACAGGGCGCCAGTACAGAATAAAGGTAGAAATAAAACGTATTAGGGACGCAAGAATTTCTTAAAATTGCTTTACTGATAGTCTATCTGCCTCCATCGAGATTAGAACCGAAAACAAACCAGACCTCCCTTGCAGTAGCAAACACCTTTCACTACGCTAGAAGACAACCCAGGCAAAAAGCCCTCTGTTATTACCTCAGACATGGTTCAAATGGCTCTGAGCACTATGGGACTTAATATCTGGGGTCATCAGTCCCCTAGAACTTAGAACTAACCTAGGGACATCACACACATCCATGTCCGAGGCAGGATTCGAACCTGTGACCGGAGCGGTTGCGCGGTTCCAGACTGAAGCGCCTAGAACCGCTCGGCTACACCGGGCGGCCACCTCAGACATGAATAAGCCGGCAATTTCGCAAAGAAAATGGCAAAATGATCTGCAGTTTCTGGACTCTAAAACATGAATTTTCTACCTTTATGTCACCGCTTATGTGACAATCATTCGGGATGTTTATCGAAACAACAAAATACTCCTATTAGCGAGTAACGGCAACGGGTTCCACTTAACGCTGCTGACTGCTTTGAAGGACAGTAACAGGTGCAAACATGTAACTCTTTTGTATCGGTTGTGAATAAATAGTTTCCACTATTTAAGTTCCAACCCTCGTATAGTCTTACATATGATTGAAAACAGTCTGACAAAGTTTGGATACTTTGTCAATTTCACGCCCGTGCATAGTATGTTGGTAGCACTTCGTCGCCTTGCCTGTTATACTGTGTAGCTGACTTTAAAGCTGTGCGGATCAGCATAACTAAAAGGCGAGGGGTCTCGCTCGTTTTGTCCACGACAGTAGATCTATACTCCGCAAGCCAGCGTACGATGCGTGGCGAAGGGTATCCTGTAACATTACTAGTCATTTCATTTCCTTTTCCACTCGCAAATAGAGAGAAGGAAAACCGACAGTCTATAAGCGTCCTTATGAGCCCTAATTTCTCGTATCTTATCTTCCTTAACCTTTCGCGCAATGTATGTTAGCGGCAGTAGAATCGTTCTGCAGTCAGCTTCAAACGCCGGTTCCCTAAATTTTCTCAATACTGTTTCTCGGGAAAAAAAAGAACGCCGCCTTCCCTCCAGGCATACCCATTTGAATTCCCGAAGCAACTCCAGGTAACACTTACATGTTGCTCGAACCAACCGGTAACAAATCTAGCAGTCCGCCTCTGAATCGCTTCGATGTCTTCCTTCAATCCGACCTGGTAAAGATCCCAAACACCTGAGCAGTAGTCAAGAATAGGTCTCACCAGCGTCCTATATGCGGTTTCATTTACAGATAAACCACACTTTCGTAAAATTCTCCCAATAAACCGAAGTCGACCATTTCCCTTCCCTACCACAATTCTCACAAGCTCATTCCATCTCGTGTCGCACTACAGCGTTAAGGCCAGGTATTTGAACGACTTGACTGCGTCAAGTAGGGCACTAGTAATACTGTATCCGAACTTTTTTTTTTTTTTTTTGGGTGATCCCTCTTCTGACTGATTTGATGCGGTCTGCCACGAATTTCTCTCTTGTGGCAACCTGTTCATCTCAGAGTCATCTCAGAGTAGTGCTTGCAACCTACGTCCTCAATTATTTGCTGGATGTACTCCAGTTTCTGTCTTCCTTTACAGTTTTTGCCCTCTACAGCTCTCCCTAGTACCATGGAAATCATTCCCTCATGCCTTAACAAATGTCCTACCAACCTGTCCCTTCCCTTATCAGTGTTCTCCACATATTTCTGCCGCGCAAGGTAGCCGCGTGGTCTGAGGTGCCTTGCACGGATCGCGCGGCTCCCCCGTCCAAGGTTCGAATCCTCCCTCGGGCATGGGTCTGTGTGTTGTCCTTAGCGTAAGTTAGTTTAAGTTAGATTAAATAGTGTAAGCCTAGGGACCGATGACCTCAGCAGTTTGATACCATAGGAACTTACCACACATATCCAATTTCCTCGTATTTCGTGGTGATAGAGGGTAAGTCATCGAGTAGGACAGAAGTGATAGCTAGCGTTCCGCAAGGTAGTGTCATAGGCCCTCTGCTGTTCCTGATTTGCATAAATGATCTAGGTGATAATCTGAGCAGCTCCCTTAGATTGTTGGCAGATGATGCTATAATTTACCGTCTAGTAAAATCATCAGACGATCAACTCCAATTACAAAATGATCTAGAAAGAACTTCTGTATGGTGTGAAAAGTGGCAATTGACACTAAACAAAGAAAAGTGCGAGGTCATCCATATGGGTACTAAAAGAAATCCGATAAATTTTGGGTATACGATAAATCGCACAAATGTAAGAGCTGTCAATTCGACATATACCTAGGAATTACAATTACGAGCAACTTAAATTGGAAAGACCACATAGATACTATTGTGGGGAAGGCGAAACAAAAACTGCGCTTTGTTGGCAGAACACTTAGAATATGCGACAAACACACTAAAGAGACAGTCTACATTACACTTGTCCGTCCTCTGCTGGAACATTGCTGCTCGGTGTGGGATCCTTACCAGGTAGGATTGACGAAGGACATCGAAAGAGTGCAAAGAAGGGCAGCCCGTTTCGTGTTATCGCGCACTAGGGGTGAGAGTGTCACTGATATGATACGCGAGTTGAGGTGGCAGTCACTGAAACAAAGGCGGTTTTCTTTGCGGGGAGATCTATTTACGAAATTTCAATCACCAACTTTCTCTTCCGAATGCGAAAATATTTTGTTGACACCCACCTACGTAGGGAGAAATGATCATCATAATAAAATAAGAGAAATCAGAGCTCCAACGGAAAGATTTAGGTGTTCCTTTTTCCCACGCGCCATTCGAGAGTGGAATAGTAGAGAAGTAGTATGAAGAAGATTCGATGAACCCTCTGCCAGGCACTTAAGTGTGAGTTGCAGAGTAACATATAGATGTAGATGCAAATATTCCTTTCCTCTCCGATTCTGCGCAGAACCTCCGCATTCCTTACCTTATCAGTCACCTAATTTTCAACATTCGTTTGTAGCACCACATCTCAATTGCTTCGATTCTCTTCTGTTCCCGTTTTCCCACAGTCCATGTTTCACCTCCATACAATGCTGTACTCTAGACGAACACTCTCAGAAATTTCTTCCTCAAATTAAGCCTTTGTTGGATACAAGTAGACTTCTTAAAAAACTAAAAACCAGCCTCGATTGCGAAAAAAGCACCTAGGTTAACACTAAGTGCTTTTTTCGCAATCGAGGCTGGTTTCTAGTTTTTTATATATTAACCAACGATTGCTGACGCACTGCAATGTTGAAGGTTCTTAAAGTAGACTTCTCTTGGCCAGGAATGCCCTTTTTATCATTGCTTGTCTGCTTTTAGTATCTTCCTTGCTCCGTCCGCCATTGGGTATTTTACTGCCTGGGAAGCAGAATTCCTTAACTCCATCTACTTCGTGTGCAACAGGACACGTGCTAAACCACGAGGTGACTGAAATGCCAATCATTTCTGCAAGACATACTAACGCACAAGTCCTGCGAAAACGAACGTACTGTCTCTAATCGTTCAAGGTGTTCTGTTTTTTTCTGAACATGAATGTACTTCTCCAGACTCGCGCGCAGGACGCGCCGTAATCTTTCGGCATGTATTCAGGCGGATCGGTGACGTAACGGAATTGAACACTCGCACTTATAAAATAATTTTTCTGACTTTTCCTCATCTTTGCCCTTATTACCGCAGAAGATCAGCCTTTTCCTACAAAATGCTTTTATCCCCATTGCAACTCCGATTTTAATTTTTGTGCCGTTTTTTCAGTTGGTTTCTATCCTACGTACTCGGTATTTAAA
The DNA here is from genome assembly GCF_023864345.2 of Schistocerca serialis cubense. Classification (NCBI taxonomy): domain Eukaryota; kingdom Metazoa; phylum Arthropoda; class Insecta; order Orthoptera; family Acrididae; genus Schistocerca; species Schistocerca serialis. Next base: position 77,274 of record NW_026048514.1, read on the forward strand.
GCTTTGCACATGTTCTAATATTTCTCCACTCAGCATTATCTTTAAGCTTTCTTTTCATCCTAGTATTAATTTTCATTGTGTAAATCTGTCCTTCGGTAAATGAAAAGTACTACACCAAGACGATAGAAGTCATGGGATATCGTTTCGGACGTACCTTTCCCAGGCTTACTGCAGCAACTCGAGGTGTCATGGAGGCAGCAAGTCGTTGAATGTCCCTGCAGTAATACTGATCCATGCTGCCTCTATAGCCGTCCATTATCGTGAAAGGGTTGCCGGGGCAGGATTTTGTTCACAAACTGACCTCTAGGTCACGCCCCATAAATGTTCAATGGGATTCATGTCGGGCGATCTGGGTGGCCAAATCATTCCTTCGAGTTGTCCAGGGTGTTCTACAAACCAGCGGCGAACAATTCTGGCCTGGTGACATGGCGCGTTGTCGTTCATAAAAATTCCATCGTTGATTGGAAACATACAATCCATGAATGGCTACAAATGGCCTCCCAGTTTGCCGAACATAACCGTTTCCAGTCAATGATCGGTTTAGCTGGACTAGAGGATCCAGTCCATTCCATTCCTTGTTGACAACTTGGATCCATGACTCTGCGGGGTCTGCACCACACGCGAACCCTCCGATCAGCATTTAATAACTGAGATCGCGACTCATCTGACCAGGTCACAGATTTACGTTTTCTAGCGTCCAACCGATATCATCAAGAGTCCAGTAGAGGCGCTGCAGGCGGTGTCGTGCTGTTAGCAATGGCACTTGTGTGGGCCGTCTGCTGCCATAGCCCATTAACGCCAAATCTCGCCACACCGTCCTAGCAGATAAGTTCGCCGCACGTCCCACATTGATTTCTGTGATTATTTTACGCAGTGTTGATTATCTGTTGGCATTGACAAGTCTACGCAAAAGCCGCTGCTCTCGGTCGTTAAGTGAAGGCAGTCGGCCACTGCGTTGTTCGTGGTGAGAGCCAATGCCTGAAATTTGATATTCTCGGCACGCCCTTGACAGTGTTGATCTTGGAATACTGAATTCCCTAATGGTTTCCGAAATGGAATGTCCCATGCGTCTAGCTCCAACTGTGACTCCGTGTTCAAAATCTAATAATTCTCGTCGTGCCGACATAATCACGCCGTAAACCTTTTCATATGAGAGTACAAATGACAGCCTCGCGAATGCACTGTCCTTTTATACCTTGTGTACTCGATATCGCCGCCATCTGTATATGTGCATGTCGCTATACCATGGCTTTTTTCACATTAGTGAATCACTGCGGAATATTCTTCTTTTCTTATAAAATGCCTCTTTCCACATTGATACTTTGGTTTCAATTTTTGCTCTGCTTGTCCATTTGGTTGCTATCCTATTTACTAGGTATTTAAAACATTGCACATCTCCTAATAATCCTCCACTCAGAATTATACAGTATTTAAGCTTTCGTTTTGTCCTAGTGCCATTACCTTTATTTTCTCGGCACTGACTTTCATTCCATAACTCTGCCCTTCAGTAAATTAAAAGCACCATATTACTTACGTTATGCTCGATTAATTTATTGGGTTATCCGGTTTCCTGCTTACAGGGCCATCGCCAGACTTTGACTATTGTCGCCAAAGAATATACAACGTCTGTAAACAACACTGGAAATGACATCGCACGTCTAGACTGAGGCGCAAACCCAAAGTAAATGACATCTTCGACAGTGTGGTGTTTATGCAATTTAAATAAAAAAATGGTTCAAATGGCTCTGAGCACTATGGGACTTAACATCTCAGGTCATCAGTCCCCTAGAACTTCGAACTACTTAAACCTAACTAACCTAGGGACATCACACACATCCATGCCCGAGGCAGGATTCGAACCTGCGAACGTAGCAGTCGCGCGGTTCCGGACTGAAGGGGCTAGAACCGCTCGGTCACCGCGGCCGGCTTGCAATTTAAATATTAAAAAGCTGAACAATATATAAATACAAAGGAAGCAAACAAAAAAAGCATTGACACTGAATTCTTAAACCGTACCTAAAGAATAGTTTACCCTAATAAACAAAATTAACAAATTAAAATAAAATTAGTACTCGAGAAGGCTACTTCAAGGGGTATTACCCATGAAAAGGGATACAGAAACCAATTAACAGAAAGAATTAAGCAGAGTTAAAGTGTAAATAATATGAAGGTAATGACCAATGAGATCGTATAATGAGAAAGAAAAGTAAGGACCCGTTAATCTAAGCCGGCCGCTGTGGCCGAGCGGTTCTAGGCACTTGAGTCCGGAGCCGCGCGGCTGCTACGGTTGCAGGTTCGAATCCTGCCTCGGGCATAGATGTGTGTGATACCTTAGGTTAGTTAAGTTCCAGTAGTTCTAAGTTCTAGGGGACTGATGACCTCAGATGTGAAGTCCCATAGTGCTCAGAGCCATTTGAGCAGTTAATCTAAATCCCCAGTACGTTCATCCTGTGATCATGTTTATCTATCGAAGTAGAAAATAAAACAAAGATTAAGCTGTCCGACAATCTTGTGAGTAAAAGTAAAATGAGAGATGGCTGGCGAGAAAGTTATGCAACGGAAGGTTTACAAGTGAAATTTACTCTGTTTTTGTTTTTTACAAAACTATTTATTTAATCGTACACTGTAAACAAACACTTATGAGTTGCCATTGTTTTGGCGATAAGGAGTGACAAATTTACCAAATAGTGATGTCACATCTTGAAAGCATCATCTGAAGAACATTCGTAAAGACTTAGATGTCGGCCCTGAGAACTTGACTTTTTCTTGAGCCTGACCAATCCGTACCGGGCTCCTCTCCGGAGTTAAATATTAACTGCCCGTCTGTGAACTGCTTCCCTACATAGACGCTTGTTTGTGGCGCGGTGTTTGGAAGCGCGGCGCGTGCTTCCGTTTACCTCTGGGGCGCTGTATACAGGATTCCGGCGGCGGCGGCCGTTAAAACCTGCGGAGCTTTGCCCGCTCTCGGCTCACCGTGCAGACGGCTAGCTCACAGGTCCCGCTTCCTGCCGGGACGCGACCACCCCCTCCAGACGGCCTGTTTAAACAGCGACCAGCCCTGCCCGGGAACCAGTCAGCTCGTGGAATGCGCACCAAACACGGACAGCGCCTCGACTCGACTTGTTGCTGTCGCGCAAGGGTGGGCACTGACGCTGCCGCTGCATCCGTACAACTGGTGATCATTACTGCAGCTGACCAAACTGAGGACGGCACGACGGCGTTTAGCTAGCGTTCGGCTCAAATCGGAAATCGGTCACGTGCTGTCTTGCGCTCGCTGCTTTCGAGACGTCATGTTGATTTATTTATTTCGTTATTATCGCATTATAAGTTGAATGTTGTGAGAACATGCAGTTTCAAGACAACGGCGCACTGAAGATTTATCACAAACACTTCATGCTTGGTACGATTTATTGCAATTAAATGTCCGTCAGAAACACGTCAGCGGAAAAGAGCTTGAGGAGATCCTAAGATGGATATTTGTGGTAAGGTCTTATGGGAACAAACTGCTTAGGTCATCGGTCCCTAAGCCTACACACTACTTAATCTAACTTAAACTAACTTACGCTATGGGCAACACACACACCCATGCTCGAGGGAGGACTCGAACCTCCGACGGTGGGAACCGTACGGACCGTGACAACACGCCCTAGACCGCTCGGCTACCCCGCGCGGCGATCCTAAGATGAACGATAATGATTCTCAGAGCTTTGTGTGTTCGCCTTGCTCTTGTGGTTAGACACACTCGGTTACGGAGTCGAAGAACGTAGGTTTGCATTCTGCTGCAAGCTAATTTTTACTATTTTAATCTACATTTTTCTTTTTACCATCGCGTTCGTTGCAGAGTATTGGATTTCTCTGATTTATGTAATTAAAAGAAGTACGCAACCACGAAGGAATTATTCGAATGCAACGGAAAACGGTAGATGTGATGTACATATACAAACAAATGGTTAAAATTTCAGAACAATTGGATGACTTATTCGAGAGAAACATCTTCACAAATTGAGCAAGTCAATAACGCTTTGGTCCATCTTCGGTGCCTATCCAAGCAGTTATTCGGTTTGGCGTTGATTTATATAGTTGTTGGAAGTCCTCCTGAGGGATATCGTGCCAAATATTGTCCGACTGGCACGTTAGACGATCGAAATCACTATCTGGTTGGTGGGCCCTGTCCATAATGCTCCAAACATTCTGCATCGGAGAGACATCCGGAGACCTTGCAGGCCAAGGTGAGGTTTGGCAAGCAGGAAGACAAGCAACAGAAAATCGAGTGTACGGGCAGGCATCATTTTGCTCAAACGTAAGGCCAGGTGGCTTGCTATGAAGGGCAACAAAAGGGGCGTAAAACAGGGTCGGACATACCGGTGTGCTACAATGGTGACGCGGATGGCAACCAAACTGGTTCTGTTATGAAAAGAAATGGCCCCGTGACCATCACTTCCGGTTGTCGGGCCGTGTGGCGGGCGACGGTCAAGATGGTACCCCATCGCAGTCCGGGGCGTCCCCAGAAATGTATTCTCTGATCACCGGAGCTCAGCTCGAAGCGGGGCGCATCACTGAAGACAAATCTATTCCAGTCGATTACATTACAGGCTGAAGACATGTCTGCAGATGCGCCGGACAGTGGGAGATACGAACCCCTGCCCGCATCTCGTGGTCGTGCGGTAGCGTTCTCGCTTTCCACGCCCGGGTTCCCGGGTTCGATTCCCGGCGGGGTCAGGGATTTTCCCTGCCTCGTGATGGCTGGGTGTTGTGTGCTGTCCTTAGGTTAGTTAGGTTTAAGTAGTTCTAAGTTCTAGGGGACTGATGACCATAGATGTTAAGTCCCATAGTGCTCAGAGCCATTTGAGCCATTTGAGATACGAACCCGACTGTAATCCTCACACGTCCCGACAGCCCGGATGGACAGTCTGGGGTTCCAATTCATTTCATAGCAGGACCCCTTTGGTTGGCATCTGCGGCATCCCTTTATTCGTTTTTAGTTTTAGAGTGTAAAGTATGCTCTGCAGAACTCGATGTTACGTATAAGAGCGCGCTCTCTCAGAAATGAGTTTCATCTATTTTCTGATTCCAGTCTAATAAAAGAACGAAAGACGAAATTCCTTATTACAAGTAGTTAGCATCGTTTTTCAAATATACCGCGATTTCGAGGTGTGTTTAGGCAGGAACCTAACAGCAGAGATTAAATTGCTACAACTGAAACGAGCAGTGTAGACCGACACAAATGTTTTCTGGGTATGGTACCGCGTCATAATGTATAAAACTACTGGTGCTGGAGAAAAAGCACCGTTTCGGTCACGGTTGCAACGGCCTTTTTCTGGGTCTAATGGTGCGTTTTAGCTATGCAGTGTCCTCTGCATTTTGTTGTTACTGGCTCTGAGCACTATGGGACTTAACATCTGTGGTCATCAGTCCCCTAGAACTTAGAACTACTTAAACCTGACTAACCTAAGGACACCACACACATCCATGCCCTAGGTAGGATTGGAACCTGCGACCGTAGCGGTCACGCGGTTGCAGACTGAAGCGCCTAGAACCGCACGGCCATACAGGCCGGCGGTTGTTACTGTTCACTGGGCATGCTGTTACGTCATAATTTTAAAAAGGTAGCTAGTTTCATTGGTTACTTAAGGAAGAAGGAGAGGGAACTTTATTTTAATAGGTTATTGCGGTGGAGGGAGAACGTTACCTCTGTTGTCTATTGGC